>NC_134467.1:38281019-38581019 GCF_047948215.1 Lycorma delicatula | reverse complement strand
ATCTCGGTGCAAATTTGAACCGTCAAAGAATTAAAATTTGAGTTATTATATTATAGATAAATAAAGTACATTAAACAAAAAATATATTTTAAAATACAGCAAATGTCTATAAATACTTATTCGAAAACATTGTTATAAAAACTACTCCACACTCTTATATTTTTTTGTTTAAAATTCTCAATTTGATTTAATTCTTATTTATTACTTTTTAGAGGGTTTTTCTAATTAGTTTCCTTTTTTTATTAATGTTAATATTAGTTAAATAGCTTTATTAAAAAATAAATTTTTATATGCAATCAAATATATTTTTTTAATTTTTTTTATATTTTTTTTAAGACTAAAAAAAAAGTAAAAATATATATTTTTACAAATCGAAGTTACATACGTGTACCAAATTTCAATCATTTTCATACGATAGTTGACGAGAAATGAAAATTTTCAACAAAATGCATGAATTTACCGTATGGGTAGCGCGTGGGGGCGTGGGTCATATCAAATTCCGACACCGTAGTGTTGCATTGTTATCGAAGTTACATACGTGTACCAAATTTCATTGATTATAATACGATAGATCAAAAGATATAATAGCAGTTGCAAGATTTGATTATTCCTAAAGCGAGTTAAATAAAAGCTTTTAATTACCCGGCGGAATGTTTTAAACAAAAAACAGAACTGTAACTATGAACACCATGTTATTCGTAAACAGTTAAAACGAGTGACTCACAAAGAACGTAACAAATTTTTAGGACAGGTTCCACTGGGAAAAAAAAACTTCATGTACACATAAATTCACAAAGTTTCGTTAGCGAGTGTCGTATGGTGAAAAAGTTTGCCCTGATTTTTGCAACTTCGATAAAATTGAGCCGAAATATAATTCTTGGGGCGTAAATTACTGGCTAAATTTATTGGATTTATATAAAATCTGACCTAATAAGTATTCATATATAGGTCAGCTTAACAGATTTTTTTAAATTTATAATATAAAAAATAAGAAAAAAAAATTTCTGTATTTTAGGTCCGGGGTATAATTTTTAAAAAAAGTGTAATATAAACTTTTAAAAAATGTTTCAAAAATTTTTAAACCGAAGGGAGATAAAATAAAAGAAAGAAAAACATATAATTTTAAGAAGTGGAGTTGATCTTCGGAAAAAAAATTCTTCTGATTATTTTTCATCAAATTTCCATTTTAGATTACAAATTTTCTTTAATAACAATTTCTCAGGAATACCTATGAAGTAAATCGAAATTAATCTTTTCGTGATATCCCCCTACTCCCTTAACGGAACGGAACGGAACGCAAGAACGGCGGGTGTTTCTATATTTCTCCCTACAGATCGTAGAACCTGGACAATGTCCCTTGCTGCTGTATCTTTCTATTATTGGGCGGATTTCATCGATTATTTAGTGGCGGTTATAAATTTTAAGATTAATTTTAATTTTAAGTTAATTTGGTAATTAGCGTTCGTTAATTCACTAATTAGGTAATTAGTGGATTTGGTAATTAGCGTTCCTATCCGTACGGACTAAACGTAAAATTTATTTACCGGTTCTGACCGTGGGAGACTAAGCTTTTGAGCCTAGTAATCCCGGCGTGATTCCCCTTCAGTCCATCCGCTGAAGTCCTTTCGGTACTAGCATCTACGGGCTAGCAGGAATGCGCCTACCGGAGTCCTAGTTATTTGAAGGGAGAAATGCGCCCCGTTCTCCGGACGTAGTCGCATATGCTGACTAAATGAAATTGTGGTCTCTTCGTGGGACGGTGTGGGATGTTGTCCAACTTTTTAGTTTTAACACTACTAACTTTTCATGATATCCCCCTACTCCCTTAACGGAACGGAATGGAACGCAAGAATGGCGGGAGTTTCAATATTTCTCCCTACAAATCGCAGAACCTGGACAATGTCCCTTGCTGCTGTATCTTTCTATTATTGGACGGATTTCATCGATTATTTAGTGGCGGTTATAAATTTTAAGTTTTATTTATGGATGGATTTGGTAATTTGCGTTCCTATCCGTATGGACCATGGTGTAATTTATTTACTGGTTCTGACCGTGAGAGACTAAGATTTTGAGCCTAGTAATCCCGGGCTGATTCCCCTTCAGACCATCCGCTGAAGTCCTTTCGGTACCAGCACCTATGGGCTAGCAGGGAAGTGCGCCTACCGTAGCCCTAGTTATTTGGAGGGAGAAATTCGCCCCGTTCTCCGGAAGGAGTCGCATATGCTGACTAAATAAAATTGTGGTCTCTTCGTGGGACAGTGTGGGGTGTTGTCCAACTTTTTAGTTTTAACAAAATTTAATTGCGAAAACGGTCACTTTCGCGGCCGTAATTTTTGCCCGGTTTCCATTTATAGGTTACGCAATATAGAGGCTCCTAAGTCTGGTTTGTCATTTTTTGACTCTTGTACCGCCTCTTCACGGTGGTTCGTTTAATACGGCATGAGGAGTACTAAATTTCTTATACCCTGTGGAGTACGGTCCTCTCGGCAGATGTCCCGGAGATGGCCGTCTTCGGACATGGCCGCTCTCCCGAACAGTCTGCGTGTCTACGCCACCCCACTTCGGATACGGTGTGTAGTCCCGCATCGTAGCGAAGAGTGGCTGACGTTTCTGACGAACCACGGTGCTCCAAATATCGTCCGCAACGCTATGTTTTAGACGGCTTCTAATTTCTTTTGAAGCGTGGAGTTCAACAAAGCTCCCCGTGCCGGGTAAGCATATGGTAGAATCGGCAGGACGTATAGCCAAAAATTGAGCAATTTGGTCGCCGGTGGATATGGGCTGGCACTGGGTATAGTGAGGTCCTGACGGCCTTTGCCCTTTGGGTCACATATTTAACATGTTCTCCTAAGGTAAGCCGTTTGTCCAGGACTACTCCCAGGTACTTGACTGTTTTCCCAAAGGAGATTTTCTCTCCTGAGATTTCCAGCTGCCTGGCTGGAGCACGTGTCTTGTATGTGAACATCACTGTCACCGATTTTTCACCGTTGACTTTGATTCTCCACATATCGAGCCACGGCTCTCCTAGATCTAATCGCCGTTGAAGTCTCTCGATCGCGTAATCTACACTTCCGGATTCATAATAATATGCCGTGTCGTCTTGGTATTGAGCTGTTTGACTCCTTCCGACAGCGGCATATCGTTGACGTAGGCCGTGTACAAGAACGGCGAAAGAACTGCTCCTTGGGGGACTCCAGCGGTTTACTCCCTTAACGAATTTTTGATAAAAATTAATATGATCGATACCCAGTAAATAGGAATATTTAAAGTCCAAATCCGAAGAAAACAGATTTGATCAATATTGAAATATAAAACCAAAAGCAGTACGACACGTGTAAACACATACATATGTACGCATATACATAAATAGATATGTTTTCTTGGACTTTAAAACGTTAAGATTGACAAGGTCACCAAAATTTCATCTTTATTATAGTTAATCGCTGGGGAAGTAAAAAATATTAAAAAAAAGCATGAGACCTAATCATACTACTTTGAGGTACACCATCTCTCATTTTTCATAATATGTGGGATTGAAAAGATGAAATAATAATAATAATAATAATAATAATAATAATAATAATAATAATAATAATAATAATAATAATAAACTAATATATTATTTTCTTATTGCATAATCAAAATTACTTATTAAATTAACTTATTTAAAGAAATTTAATCCAAATATTTTATTTGTAAAAAATAAAATGATTGAAACACGTGCGTTATAATAATATATAAATTTATCATACACTTAAAATATTTATTGTTTTAATAAATATAGACATAAATAGCAAACAACAAGGCATTTCATTATTAACTACATCTGGTAGAATATATATATATATATATATGCAGTATGCTGCTAAGTATTTATCACCAACTGATAAAAGTGTTAGTAGATACTGTGTTCGTTATATTCATATAATTTTAATGTATGTGTGTGCTAATTATAACAGTTTTTAATTAACATAAAACTGAAATTAAAAAAAAAAAGAACTTTAAACTTCTAAGTACTATTAGTAAAAAAAAATATACACAGTACAATTTCAGTTGTTAAAAAGTAATAATATAATTTAATATTAATATCTAACAATGTGCATCTAAAAAAAATTGTTTATGTTTTATATATATTATGTTAATTAAAAGCTTATTACAGTTTAAAGTCCAGAAGAGAGAAAAAGAGCCAAGTTATGAAAATGTTTGTTTTATTTTTTCACTTTTATTACTAATTCTTACTGAAAAGGATGTGTAATTGATAAGGGCTAGAAAAATAAACTTTATCAATTTACTGTTACATATATGGTATATTTTTTACGTCAATTTTAGGTCAAAAAAAAAAATTAATATTTTTCTTTATATATATATATTTTTTTTTTGGGTTCAATCATTTGACTGATATAATGCAGCTCTGCAAGATTCCCTTGCTAGTGCTAGTCGTTTCATTTCGGTATATACCCCCTACATCCTACATTTCTAACAATTTGTTTTTCATTTTCCAAACGTTGCCTCCCTACACAATTTCTTTCCTTCTACCTGTCCCTCCAATATTAAAGCGACTATTCGAGGATGCCTTAATATGTGGCCTATAAGTCTGTTTCTTCTTTTAGCTATATTTTTCCAAATACTTCTTTCTTCATCTATTTGCCACAAGATCTCTTCATTTGTAACTTTATCCACCCATGTGATTTTTAACATTCTCCTATAACACCGCATTTCAAAAGCTTCTAATCTTTTCTTCTCAGGTACTCCGATCGTCCAAGTTTCACTTCCATATAAGCGACACTCCAAACGTATACTTTCAAAAATTTTTTCTTGACGTTTAAATTAATTTTTGATGTAAACAAATTATATTTCTGACTGAAGGCTCGTTTCGCCTGTGCTATTCGGCATTTTATATCGCTCCTGCTTCGTCCATCTTTAGTAATTCTACTTCCCAAATAACAAAATTCTTCTACCTCCATAATCTTTTCTCCTCCTATTTTCACATTCAGTGGTCCATTTTTGTTATTTCTACTACATTTCATTACTTTCGTGCGATAATTCTTGTGTTTCTTCTAAATCCTTTTTACTCTCAGCTAGAATAACTATATCATCAGTAAATCGTAGCATCTTAAACTTTTCACCTTGTACTGTTACTCCGAATCTAAATTGTTCTTTAAAATCATTAACTGCTAGTTCCATGTAAAGATTGATAGGGAACATCCTTGTCGGACCCTCTTTCTTATTACGGCTTTTTTCTTTTATACATATATATATATATACTTTTCTGATATTGTCGGACAATATTCTCTCTTAGTCGAAGTTGATCATCATTTCCTTTATTTGTTTTTTGTTGCCAATCATTTAATCGCTCAATGGTTTGATATAATTCTTCTTATCTAAATTTGTGTACACGTTCTCTAGTTTTCAAATTTCCTCTCTCTTTATATTCATCATCCTTCCTTAATCTTTTTATTATTTCTTTGGTTTTAAAGTTTTCTTCTTCTTTATATTTATCATCTTCTTTTAGTGTTTTTATTCTTCTTTTGTTTGCAACGCTTTCTTCCTTTTTTTTTAAATTTAAATATATTGATTTACTAGCAGACCCGGCAATGCTTCGCTATTGCTAGATTTGAGTATATATATATCAATATACTCAAATATATATATATATATATATATATATTAAATGAATACAATTGAAAGTTTGGTAAAACATTAAAACCTTAACATTACGGAACTTCATAAAATTTAACCTTTCACTTCATCTCTTTTTCCCTGTTTCCCTTCTTCTCTTTCAACTTTTTTCCCTTTTTACCTTTTCCCTTCTTCTCTTTTTCCCTGTTCTTTTTTTCTTTTCCCTATTTCCTCTCTTTCCTTTTAAATTGAACCAGTAGCGTAAATAGGTCTAGTAGTTTTTTAGTCTATATCGGCCACACATACGAACATTGCCTTTTATATCTATAGAAGAAGAAAGTTTGTATATTTCTTTGTTTGTTTCGTAAATATCTCGACATCAGCGCCACCTAGTGGGTATAGTTTTTGGAAAAATTTCTCTTTTCGCATAACTAATATGTATTCTGAATATGAGTCAGATCGGTCCATAAATATAATTTTTCCAAATGTCTTAATTCCACCGCCATCTAGCGGGTCAAGTTTTTTAAAAAGTATTTCTTTTCACGTAACTAATATATATTCTAAATATTACCCAAATCCGACCATAAATGCAATTTTCTCTAAATATCTCAACCCCAGCGCCATCTAGCGGGTCCATTTTTTTGCAGAGGTATTTCTTTCCATGTAAGTAACACATATTCTGAATATGAGCCAAATCGGACTATAAATACAATTTTTCAAAATATCTCGACCACAGTGCCACCTAGCGGGTCCAAACTAATTCAGAAACCTTCGCGGGCGTGCGTCCAACCATTCCCCAAAGTTTCATTGCAATCGGATGAACGGATTAGGAAGGCATAAGAGACAGACAAACATTTATTTTTATATATATAGAATAGTAATTATTAACCTCTGATTGTAAAAAAATTTCCAATAAATAATAATTTAATAATAAAAATAAAAAAATGGTAAAAAGAATCGGAAGTAATCAGTGAAATAACATTTTATATACTTTTAAAAATGTGTATCTGTAATTTAATTGGCGTACAAGGAAGTCATATTGTGTCCACAACAGATTTTTTTTATTATTATAATAATAAAAGCATACTAATCCCCAAAAATCTGAATGGATACACATAAATAATTTCCGATAGCGATACAAAAAAAAAACAGCTACTTTTTTATTATATATAACAATTTATTGATTTATTATTCCCATTATATAAACAGGAAAAACATTAAATAAATAGTTTAAATTAAGATAATACCTAAATTTTGGTAAATTATTATTAATAAGATAACTTCACGCAACAAAATTTCAACAATTTCTTCTTTTTTATAAATGGATATAGGAAAAATAAATTACAAATAATGGATCACCAATTTTCTTTTTATTTATTATGAAATGACAAAATATATATAAACTAAAAACAGGATATTTTTAAGATAATTTACAAAACAAAAATGCTGTTTAAAATCCCTTCCACCCACCAAAAAAAAACAAAAAAAAATATATTGGATAGTAGAGAGTTTTTGTCACCATTATTCTGATAAACATTATACTGAAATTACTGAGTCGTTATTTACTTAAACCACAACAATATTCAACCGGAAACAAATTATATTAAAATATTCTTATTACGCGACGTAATATATATATATATATATATATATATATACTCTTATAGAAAGTAAAAGTTGTGAAACTGTAAAAAGAAAAAACAAAATAAAAATAACAGCGTTGTCCGTGACATTGAGATAATACAGACTGCACAAACTCAGAACGAAATATATTCATATTTTTAACTGCTGATAAGAAATGTTAATTAAAAACTATTTAGGGAAATTTGAAAAATAATAATTACTATTAGAAAATTAAATAGAGATTTATATATAATATGAAACCACAAGATTTAATTAATTATAATAATAATAATAAAAATCTTATTGTTATTTCAGATAACTTATTATTTCTTAATGTCTCAATAACACTAGTCAGCAGAAAACTTGTTGTCTATGATCTTACACAACTTTTTCTCACCGTAATTTGGCTGGTGACTTCAAATATGCTATTGAAATTGTGTTACCAAATAAAGGTTTTACGTAAATTGTAGATTAGTAACATTTCTTTTTTAATATAAACTCATTTTGATCAACTACTGGTTACAACTAAGAATAGTTTCTGTATTAGGTTGATTTCATAAGAAAGTTAACTATTGTAATAAGTAAAATGATTCGACCTTCGAAAAATTTCGACATATCTTCGCGTTTCACATCCCCAGATCCCAAAACCACCGTCAGTTCAAAAGTTTATATATATATCTTTATTAATATTATAAATGTGAATGTGAGTTTGTTTGTTACGCTTTCACGCAGAAACTACTCAACCGATCATCATGAAACTTCGTACACATATTCTCAAAGGTATTGCGAAGGACATAGGACACTTTTTAGTAAAAAAAAACAATATTTTTTCGGTAGGGTAAAAAAATTTATATTGGTAGGTCCGACAAAAAGTTTGACCAAATTCAACGCCATCTGGCGTTCCAGTAAGTAAATTAAGCAAAGTGCCAATCCAACACTGTAATACCGAAGGTCAAGTCACTATTCAATTGAAAAATTTTAATTTCTACGGTAGCAAACCGATTTTGAGAAACTGGTAGTGTTTGCGACAGAAAACGTAGCGGTCGACCAACTCGCTTGACAGATGTCGTTTTAGAGTATGTGAAAACAAGATTGCTCAATTCTCCACGGAAAAGTTTACGAAAACTTTCCACGCAAGTCGGTCTGTCATATTCGAGTTTTCAGAAAGCTGCTAAAAAATTGAAATCTTATTCGTATCGCGTAAGATTAGTCCAAGAGCTTCAGCTTCCAGATTTAAACAAGGGATTGCAATATTGCCGTCGGTTTAGGTCTCTCGTAAACGATAACGGAATCGAATTTTTAAACGCAGTGTTCTTTAGCGATGAAGCTTGGATCCATCCCGACGGTTATGTGAACAGTCAAAACTGTCGAATTTAGGCGGTTGAAAATCCTAACGCTTTACAAGGCAAATCTTTGCATCCTGAAAAAATTGGTGTGTGGTGCGCGATATCTCGTCATCGTATAGTCGGACCCGTATTCTTCGAACAGACAGTAAACGGTGAAGTATACAGGAATATTGTGCGCCAATTTGTATCTCTCCTGCAACCTCGAGAACAGTATTGTTGATTTCAGCAAGACGGCGCTACATGCCACACGTCTCGAGAAACCGTGGATTTTCCGCAAGAGTTCTTTGATGATCGAATAATAAGCAACGGCTTATGGCCTCCAAGGTCACTAGACCACACATTTCCTGACTACTTTTTGTGGGGCTATATTACGTCCGAGGCCTTCAAAAACAATGTCACACTATTGATGAACTTAAAGTCAATATTTCAGACTTAATGACGAATATTTCCAATGCAACTCTTAAAAAGGTTTCTGCTAATATACTGAAAAAGAGTCCGTGCGTGTATAACTGCAAGGGGTGGGTATTTTGAGCATATTCTTTAACAATTATGTAAGTAATAGCTTTTTATTAAATCTCTTTTGTAAGTAACAAATACATTTTTTTATTCCACCTAAATTTCCCTTTCTTAAATTACATTTAAAATTGGGTAACAGGACTAAAAAATCACTCTGTATTACTGCTTGGGGACATCTCGAGAATTGTTATTTAAACGTAATCTGTTCTATTCAGAAACAAGTAATTAAAACTATTATAACAATATATATATATAAATTCCAACAAATATCCACCAAGATTTTCAACGAGTCAGCAGATTTTTATCAGCCAGAGATCTTGTGTATCAAAATATTGTTACGGATAATTTGTTTAAATATAAAAAATATGAACTATGAAACTCGTAACACACCTTATTTTATACACCAGCCTCATAATAAGTATAGCTATCATACGTTGTCATATCTTGTCCCAAAGATTTTCTCAGATTTATCATTAATTAAATTTCATTTCTACGAAGAAATTGAAGGAAGATATTCTTAATTTTTGTTTAAATATTTAATTAATTTTAAATTAATATGAAAGAGAGAAATGGAGAGTAGAATATTAATTATAAATGAAGATAAGGAATATTGTTTTGTTTTGTTTATGTTAATTAATCATAAGTTATGAGTTTTATTTTCCATTTTTCAGTGGAATTATTTCTGTTTTTTTTTTTTTTGTTTTAACTATTTATTTGTTATTTATACGGAACCATTGTTTAATTGCAGTGTCAGTTAAAAGGGATCCTATACAAATGTAAATTAAATAAAATAAATAATAATAATAAAATATATATATATATAAAGTGTAATTATCAATCTTATTTTTAGTTTATTTTGAAGGAATTTGTAAGGTTTTGGATTTTTTGTATTATGAGAAGCCAGGAAATTGTTGCTTATCTAAATTAAATAAAAATCTTTTTTTTTAACTTCCGGTTCCACCGGTAGATATTCCTTCAGAGGATGAGATGAATGGTTTGTAGTGTGTGTAAAAATGCCATGTCCGACCGGGATTTGAACCCGGGACCTCCGGAAGAAAGGAAATTTGATAACAATCTGCTAGACGATCCTGAAATCATTATATAAAAACAAAATTAGTTATCTATTTGAACTTATTGTACAGGGTTATCATAAAAGAATGGTGCAGTTTTGAACATGGTTTAAATTAAAACAGAATTACTTACAGTTTATGTTTTTTATTTTTCAAATTTGTCGTCTCATACATTTTTTAAATTTCAATATGTGCGCCCTTAGTCGCTCGACAAATGTCCAAACGATACTCAACTTCTCTCCAAACATTAATTAACATTTCTTCGTTAATGGTTGTCATCGCTTCATTAATTTTTTTTTCTGTTTTTTAAGCGGTTTAGTTGCGAATTTTATGTGTATAAACAACGCTTTTGATGTACCCCCGCAAGAAAAAAATCGCAAGGTGTCAGGTCTGGACTCCTTGCTCCTTGGAGGCCAAAGTACAGATTCTTGCCGGCCTATCCATCGATCTCCAAATTTTTCGTTCAAAGCGTCCGTGACCGATGCACTGAAGTGCTGGGGAGCACCACCTTGTTGGAAATGAAGTCGATGAATGTTTTCGAGTTCATCCGGCTGAGGAAAGCAATAATCGATTAACATGTCACGATACACGACACCATTAATTTTTTTTCAACGAAGAAGAAAGACCCTATTACACGATTTTTCATCGCACCACATCAAACATTAACTTTAGGCGAATCGCGTTGTTTCTCAATAATTGCGTGTGGGTTTTCAGAGCCCCATATTCGTGAATTGTGTCTGTTAACACATCCGTTCACATGGAATGTAGCTTCGTCTGTAAAAATTATATCGTCTAAAAATGATTTGTTTTCAGTTTCAACAGCGAAATTATAACGTTTTACACCATCATCGGGATTCAATTCCTGCAGTACCTGGATTTTATTAGCGTGTAATTTCAGTTTTTTACGTAAAACTTTGTGAACTGTTGATTTTGGGATACCTAATTCGACGGGGGATGGACTTCCCAGAACTTCTAATTGCCGATCGTCTAATTAGTTCAACCGTTTCTCTGGTACACTTGGTCTGCCGGTTGATTTCTGATTCTTAACCGATCCGGTTTCTTCGAATCGTTTGAACCGACGTGTTATGTTATTTTTGTGCGGTGGATCTCTTCCGAATTCACGTCGAAACGCACTTTGAACTAAAACTACGGATTTTAATTCAGCCATCAATAAAACACACTTTGCTTTGTCTTTATCCGAGAACATAGTAACTCACTAAACTCACCGCAACAACAATACAAGAACAGACGTTGTGATTACAACTGCTGATAAACAAACTTTTGGGTTGGAGGCTTTCAGGGATACCAATATAACATCTGGAAATTTCCCTACAATCTTCCTATGAATTACTGAAACCGCACCATTCTTTTATGATAATCCTCTATATTTAAATTGTATTTTATTGTTTTATGTTTTATAAAAATTATATACTAATTATATTTAAAAAATTTCTCTTTTGTATTAAAAATTAGTCTTTATTTATTTATTATTACTACTATTATTTAAAAAAAAAAAGAATTAAACAGTAATTCTATTTTTAAACGGAATTCGAAGTAGGAACCATCTGAAGCAAAAAACTCGGGTGAGGTTGTGTCGAGGCGTACGGCCTTTAGTTTAACGTGAAACATTACAGATCTTGGATGAAGTTCCTTTGAGCAACAAATCGACCAACTTATCTGTAGAGTTAAATGGGGAGAGCCAGGTACATTTTTTGAATAAAACATAAAGTCTCCAACGAAAAATTTTGTTCCCTTCATTTGACCAACTCCACAGATAAATTGGTCGGTATCAGCGAGTCACTTTTAGTGTATTGGATTGAAATAAAAACGAGACATTGAATGCGTACTAAATTAAATTTTAATATAAAACTGTACATGATATTTATTTCGACTAGTATTCGACGATAATTCGTTCAATATTGATCTGTGATATAAGAAGTAAGAGGTATAAGGCATAATAAGTAGTGGTAGAGGTGCTCGCGCCATCAGCGTTTCACTGAGCGCGCCGTGCCAGCTTTGCGATGCTCCCGAAACAGTTTCGCTCGCTCGGCAACGAACATCGGGGTACCTGTGCGTAACCCATTACCTCCCCATTTCAACGATATGCGTAATTTATATTTCCGGCCGGCTTTTGCACGGGCTGAGGCTGATATATTGAATTTTTATAATTTTTTACACGTTTACTTTAATATTTTACACATAAATAATTTTCAAAATACACTTATTATTAATTAAATCGATCTAGGAATGGAATGGAATGCAAAGTTGGCAGGAGTCTATTACTCCCTACTTTATCGCAGAACCTAGACAGAGTCCCTTGCTGCTGGATCTTTCTAATCGGGCTTGTTTTTAAAAGGGTTATTTTTTAATCTCGGATCTAATTTTTCAAGTTTTGTCTATTATTATTTTAGTGAATTTAAGACGGATTTAATTGCATTCCAATCCGTTGTTAAACCAGCGTTATCGAACCCATTTCATGGGCCGACCGCGGAAGGCTAGGCTTATAAAGCCTGTCCTCCCGACGTAATTCCCCTTCAGACCGTCCACTGAAGTCCTTTCGGTGCTAACTCTTTAATAGGCTAGCAGGAATACGCCACAACGGGGCACTAGCTATAAGGAGGGAGCAATGTGTCCCCTTTTCCGGAGGAGTTGCAATTGCTGGGTTATTTTATCTTACTGTAAGTTTAACTTACAGATGGTGATACCTATTCGCGATCGCGGTTTTGGGGCGGCGATTTTCTGGAAAGAAGTAAACAGTAATTATTCTCTCCACGTAATTATTAACCTTCAGACACGCGTGTGTCTGAGAAGGGGTTGGGGGGACCGCGTGGCCGCAGTGAAGAAACCATTTGTTTTTGTGGTGGCTGTTGGCATTTGCAACAAAAGAAGCAGAACACACACACGAGAGAAAAAAAAAAAAAAAAAAATTTAATTTTTACTTTCCTTTCGACTGGCAGGATGAGACGGCACGACGCGTCGTTCCACATCCACGTTTCTCCCGTTTCTGAAACAAGAGAAACAGAACAAAACACACGCGAGAAAAAAAAAAAAAAAAAAAAAAAAAAAATTTTTTTAGACCGCCTTTTTTGTTTTGTGCGCGACTTACCGTATTCGAAGTCTTCAAACTATATAACTCGCGAAAAAACTATTCACTCGCGACCCCGGAAACGCGTCTGACGCACTATTCCGTTTATGGCTCATGCGATATGGAGGCCCCTAAGCCTGGTTTGTCGATTTTCGGCTACCGCACCGCACCATCACGGTGGTTCGTCCAGTACGGCGTGAGGCCGCTTCCTTACAACTGTCGGAGTTGGGTCCTCTCTGCAGATGTCCCGAAGATAGATAAATCGATCTATCTCTAACAAATATAAACACAAACACACGAATCACTAAGTTATCACGTTTAAGTAGTGGGCTACATTGAATGGAAATGAGCGAGAGTGACACATCTGCGCTGTGCCCCCTCCCCACCAATCCGATCGCCAGTGACGCAAACTCAAAGTTGTATTGGCGAGTTGACGATGTAAGTTATAAAATGACACCGCTTTACATCTCGATTACTAAAAATTAGGGAATTATTAAAGCAGGACGATCTTTTCGTTACGCTACAAATTTCTTGTTCTGGTACCCGTATGTTTCAGTATAATTTTAAGGACGTTTCATGCCAAAAAAAAAAAATGAAGATATAAAATTCTGTTATGACGTGGATTGTGTATATATAAACTAAAATAATTGTTCACCTAATTTATTATAATGACACATAACTTTTAAAACGTAATTGAAATCAAATTAAATAACAATACATATTGACAGAGATTTTAAGTAATACATTATGTATTCAACGAAATAAACACAATGAGTCTACAGTCATATTGAAAACATCGATATAAATCAACATGTAAATTAATCAAGATGTTGTTTGTAAAATATTGCAAAGAAAATAAATTACCAGTAATTTACAGTATAAATAATAAAAGTACTGGTAAATTATTCAACCAAGCGAATTAATAAAAAAACTATATATATATGAATCTAGTAGGATTCCCCCCGTTACGGCTTCGCCTACGATATATTCTAATAGAATTTCAAAAATTTGAAATAATTTTTTTAGTAATTACTAACATCTCTCGGCGAAAATCAATGTGCGGTGCTTATTCGCCGGCGGGGGGGGGGGGGGTACTCGAATAAATATCATATATAAAGTTTGTCTGTTTGCTATCGCATGACGAAACAACAGACCTTTTATTTTAAAATTTGCAGGATTCATTCGTATTATCCCAGGGAAGGTTTTAAGTCATCGACCTTGGACCTAGCTCTCCTGAAGGTTTAAATATTAAAAATATTCATTATTTCTTCACCCCAAGGAGGGTGAAGTTGTAAAATTAAAGATATTCATTAAGGAAAAATATAGATTAATCCTTTTACTTCATTATTATATTTCTATCATTAATAATTTATTTCATAAATTATTAATTTTTCGTTGTTAGGTGTATGTACTTTAGTTATCATAGTAACTATTATTCTATACTTCGTAATGTAGTTTCTTTTTCAGTTTCTATAGAGCCTGATATTTATCAGTATTATTCATACAACCATGAGGATAACGTACTATGCGAGGGTCCAGAGCCCTCGGAGTAGAATGGGAATGGGGCCTAAAGAAAGTTCTGCGGATATCCAAGGCGTCATTGAATTAAATAAAAGAAAAAATATTATATTTAAATAAAATGATAAATATTCTAAATAAAATTGTGTTTGTGTGTGTGTGCGCGCGCGTGTGTAAATGGTGCATTAGAAACAACCCACTGTTGTCAGCTTTTTTTAAAAAAAGTATCAACTTTACTCTAAGCTTTAAAAAAAAAAAACCTTTGAACCATAAGAATGTAGTTGTATACGTCAGAAACACTTTACAATAAAAGATAAAAAAATAAATAAATAAATAAACAGAAATAACAATATTGCTAACAACAGATACTGCAGATAAAGAAACGTCAACGTTCCAACTTGGAGCATCGTAACGAACCACGCATCAAAATTTTCCCGCTCGAAGTTTTTAACCTTTAAATTGATCGTAACTCATGAACGACTCAATCAATCTTCATAAAATTTTTACATGCAAAACTTCAGATATACTAATACAGAATATATAAATTTCAATAAAATTGATCGAGTAATTTTGGAGATTTTCGAGCCACAAAATTTTATATGTAGGCTTATAAATATCTAAGAATACCCCAATTTAAATGAATAATATTTTTGTAACCCTCATACCTCAAAACGTGAAGAAAATTCATTTTCACCCCCCCCCCCCAAACAATCGACCGTGCGATCGAAAGTAATATAATAATTTTCTTCAAAAAGTCTGTAAAAATGTACCACAAAACTACTAGAAAAGATTCTTTAAGAAAAACGTCATTTAGATCAAATCATTTTGATAAAGATTAAGAAAAATACAAAAGAATTAAAAAATGTATTTTGTTGGTACAAAAAAAAAATTTTTGATTGCTCCCCGCCTCCTCCCGATTAAGACGTAACGATCAGTCAGTTCACTAAATGTCAAAAAAAAAAAAACTGAATTTAATAAAACTGAATAAACCGATTTTTCGTAGTAGCTGCGTCTCAAACTTTTTTTTTCTAAGGTCCAAGGTTCGAATCCCGGTCAGACATGGCATTTTCAACGCTGCAAAATACTATTACCATATTTCCACGTACAAACCACTGCTTCTTCGATGAATTAATTCATCAGTAAAATAAAAAATTAGACAAGAATTTGTTCCGTCGATACAAGGCGGAATGGTAGTGTCTTAGCCTTTTATCGTGATGTCAAGGGTTCGAATCCCGGTCAGGCATAAATATTTCATACGCTACAAAATTTCCATTCATTGTCAGTTCCAAACTTTGAATCGTATATGGTGAATTAATAATAATAAAAAAAAAACAAAAAAATATAATAGTTAAAAAATTAAAAAACCCCAAAAATATGTGAAATTTTAAAACGATAAGAATATACACGTGATTCAAAGAAACGGGAAATTTTGAAAGTTGTGTTGGTAGCCGTGGGCGATTGGTACCACTTGATAAATGGCGCTAGCCTCTCTAACCTAACCTGCCATTTAGTTGTCATGGATCCTTGGAGTGGTGCGTAACGTGCATTTGCTATCAAAGCGTTTTACAAAAACAATGACAGTGTGGACGGAGCGCGTACAGAATTTCGCTGTCATTTTAATCTGGGACGGCACGACCGTGTTCCATCAGCGCATGCAATTAAAACATGGATATTTAATTTTGAGGAAACCGGTTCGGCAATGAAAAAGAAACCTCCTGGCCGTGAGCGAACCGTCCGTACACCACAGAATGTTCAAGCTTTACAAGATGCTGTCACACGAAGTCCACAGCGGTCAATCCGTCGTCTCTCAGCATCTTTACAATCGCATAGTTCAAGTGTTCGAAGAATGTTAGTGAAGGACTTGCAATACCATCCGTACAAGTTGCAGATCGTCCAGGAACTGAAACCGAACGATACAGATGTGCGAGCAGAATTCTGTAATGTAATGCTTCAGAAGATAAACGATAACGAAGAGTTTGTTCACGAACTGTGGCTGTCAGACGAAGCGCATTTCCGCCTCAGTGGATTTGTTAACGAGCAAAATTTCAGATACCGGGCACAAGAAAATCCTACGCAGCTACACCAGCGTCCGTTGCACAGCCAGAAAGTGATCGTGTGGTGTGCTATGTCATCTTACGGATGACAATGGTCTTGCGATTACAGTGACGACGGCTTGAAACCGTTACGTAGCCGTGCTTGAAACCTTTGTTGTGGAACAACGAAAGAGATTTCCACCGATTCTTAACACAGCCTGGTATCAACAAGACGGAGAACGTCACATACTGCACGAATATCGATGGCAGCTGTACGCCGATTGTTTGGAGAACATGTCATTTCACGAAACGGTGACATTAGATGGCCTCCCAAATCGCCTGATCTCTCAGCTTGCGATTACTATTTGTGGGGTCACCTTAAAAGCAAAGTGTTCCACAGTAGACCTGCTACAACGGAAGAACTGAAGGCAAAGATCCGAGAAGCAATTGCGGAAATTCCAGTTGAGATGTTACGTCAAACCGTGAACAATTTAACGTTTACGAAGAAGAGGAGTTTACCTGCAAGATGTCATCTTTAAAAAATAAACTAAAATGTATGTATCCTAAAATGGCAACATTTGTACAATTACATGAAATAAAATTCATTTTCTAAAAAACATTTGTCATTAACGTTATTTAATTTTTTTAATTTCCCGTTTCTTTGAATCACTCTGTATTAAAAGAACGCAATCAATTAAACATGTCCTTGAAATGGAGTTGCATCATAACGAAGTTACATTTTTATCGAAAAAAATTTTGCAGTTAGTTTTTATAAAAAAAAATGTAATAAATTCCGGTTTATTGTAGGCGTTGTGATTTTTAAAGGCAACGGAAATAATTTTTATCTTTTATAAATATAATTTTTTTAAATTTAATTTTACGTTTAAAACACTTAAATATTATTATGAAAATAAAATAAGTTTTTTTTTTTTGTGTAATAATTGATAAGTGATTAAAAACGAAGATATCCTTTATTTAGCACGGCACCCCTTAATTAAAAAAGATAGTCAATAAACGACACAGTATATTTAAAAAAAAATATTTCCTTCCAACGTTTATAAAGAGAAGACTTTTTCGTTTGTTCCCATAACCGCGAAAATATTGAATTATTACGAAATTTTAACTGCAGCTTCCTTATGCTCCCCGTAATATTTACCAGATACAATTTGGTATTAATATTTTCATAAAACTAGGTCACGGATTAGGAAAAGAACAGAACTTCTATAATTACTACAATTTATGATCGTAAACAACATGAATCTAGGATAAAGCGTAGATTATAATTTTGTGTGTATATACGAGATGATACAGAATAAAATGTCGGGAATCATTCATAATCAACGCCCAGCAAAAACTACTGAAAAATAAATTAATGAAAATTTATATATATATATATATATATATATATATATGTTCTTACGGTGTAAGTGCATTTTTTGAATTTCCGAGTTTAGAAGGTTAAAATGAAATATATATTTTTTAATTTCTCGGTAACAAATGTAAATAACAACTTAAAGTTTGGTTCTGTGATCGTCGTTTGAACATCTAAAAAAAAAACAAATTCTAAATTTTTTTAAAATTCCAATAAAGGGTTAAAATGTATTTTTTCATTTTTTTTAAACCCGACTATTCTTTTAGTTTATCGGTAACAAATAAAGATATTAACTTGATCTTTGGTTGTGTGACCTTCATGTAAATATCTAAAAAAAAATTTCCTAGATTTTTTGAAATTCTAGAAGAAAATGAAAATTTGTTATTGTTAATGAGTGACGAAGCCCGTTTTCATCTGAATGGCTTCGTCAACAAACAGAATTGCCGGTATTGGGCAGAAAGAAACCCACATCGGCTTCGCGAGAGACCACTTCATAGCCCAAAGGTGACTGTCTGGTGTGCAATAGGAAAGGCCGGTGTTATTGGACCATATTTTTTTGAAGAAAATGACGCTGCCGTAACTGTAACAGCTGATCGTTACGTTGCGATGTTGAATACGTTTTTCATCCCTGAGTTACGAAACCGGGGAATCGATTTTCAAAATATGTTATTCCAGCAGGGTGGAGCTACAGCGCACACAGCGATGGCTGTTCTCCGTAGCTTGTTTCCGGGACGGATCGTTTCCAGATTCGGCGACATTCCTTGGCCCCCTCGGTCCCGCGACTTGAGTAGTTGTGATTTTTTTTCTGCAGAGGTTTCTGAAATCGCGTGTGTACGGCAATAAACCGCGTACATTGGAGGACCTAAAGATCGCAATTCGTCATCACGTCACCCAGATTGATGTAGACATGCTGCAAAGAATTGAGGCCAGTTACCGTGAAAGGCTACAACAATGTATTGCCCAAAATGGACATCGCTTGCCGGACATAATTTTTCGTTCATGAGTAAGTAACGTATTTCTTTTCTTCTCCTATTTTCACATTCAGTGAAAATAGGAGGAGAAAAGATTATGGAGGTAGAAGAATTTTGTTATTTGGGAAGTAGAATTACTAAAGATGGACGAAGCAGGAGCGATATAAAATGCCGAATAGCACAAGCGAAACGAGTCTTCAGTCAGAAATATAATTTGTTTACATCAAAAATTAATTTAAACGTCAGGAACAATTTTTTGAAAGTATATGTTTGGAGTGTCGATTTATATGGAAGTGAAGCTTGGACAATCGGAGTATCTGAGAAGAAAAGATTAGAAACTTTTGAAATGCGGTTCTATAGGAGAATATTAAAAATCAAATGGGTGGAAAAAAGTGACAAATGAATAGGTGTAGCGGCAAATAGATGAAGAAAGAAGCATTTGGAAAAATGTAGCTAAACTATAGGTATAGTAGTGTAGGATGTAGAGGGTATACTGAAATGAAACGACTAGCACTAGATAAGGAATCGGAGAGCTGCATCAAACCAATCAAATGATTGAAGACAAAAAAAAAATGGGAGGAGGAATGTTAAAAATCTGGAGTTAAGCTTCCCTCATCACTTCTAACATATGGAAAAAAACATCAATCGGTAGGTAAGGATTTTCAAATAAAAATACAAATTGACTGTACTGATTTCTTATTTTGCATATAATAGAATAAATATTTATTAATTATTTATTCCGTTTAAATGGCACAGATTGAATATTATCTACAATCAATAAAAGATATGAAAATGATTGAATTAATATGAACAATTTGGTTTACTAATAAACAAAAATCTAATTAAAATTTTCCCTATCATTCTGATTCATTTACTCTTAAACACTCTCTCTTCTTCTATTTATCTATTTTTTCTCTCAATAATGATTTATATTTCGTGTGCATGTATATGTATATATGCAAAATGATATTAAAGTAATAATAAAACCAAACAAGATAAAAACATTATTAATTTTTTTTTATTGCTTGAAAATAATGATTACAAAACTGAGAGATAAAAGTTAACAATGGAAATAAATATTTTAATTAAAAAACAAGATTTACTTTATAGTTTAAATAGATTTATCCAGCGTGTAGAGATTTAAGTCTTAGTTACGTTAATTACTTTATTAAAATTCTTTTTTGTTTAATAGCCAAATTATACTAAATAATATATTTATTTTTAATAAAATACTTATATATATATATATATATATATATATATATATATATATATATATAAATAATTTTCAAATTACAACGATCGAAACAATGACGTTTAAAAAATATTTTTTAAAATTCAATACTATAAAAAAACTGGGTTAAATTCAAAAGATATACAGAGTGATTCAGGAGAGAAAATGGGCAATACTTTGACAACTCATTCTAGAGGCTAAAAATAAGAAAAAAAGTTCATATAAACATAGTTCCGAAAACGCCTCGTTAGCGAGTTATACAGAGTGAAAGATTTCCCCCGAGTTTCAGTTCCTCCGGGTAAATTAAATTTGTCTGAAATTCTGGGAAGGTCAATAAAGAGGCAAATTCAATTGTTTCTTACGGTTTTAGAGCTGGGAAATCGAAAAAATAGGTCCCAGAACTGTATCTCTCTTAGTTTCTAAGATATCCCATGTAAAATGCCAAAAATAGGGTCAAAAAACACATTTTTTTTACGTTTGACGTACAATAACGTTGTTAAATTGGCGATAAATCATACATTTTTTAAACGTAAATTATAGAGAATTTAATTATAAGAAGATTGATGTAAATAATGTCAACAAAAAACAAATTAAATTTTAAACATGACTCTTATTAACAACAAAACTTAGAACAAAATGTTACAAAAAAAGAGAACAGATGTGTCAAGTAGGTACAATAATTTTAGACCTACAAGTTGGTAAGACTGATTTTTTTCATCACAATTTGTTTAAATACTACTCATTGGTGCCAGTTAATTGTGGTAATGTGTTTAATAACCTTTCGCTGATCAATCGTGTTTGCAGTATTACGTCGCATTCTTATCGTAAAAATTTCATAATACTATTAAAAAGTGTAATTTTGCATTCATTTTACAGTGCATAAAAATATTGCTGGAAAATATCCGCCTTAGCAAAACGAATTGAATTGTATTACCAACTTGATGGAGCTCCTACAAATTTCACTAATCAAGTAAGGCAATGTCTTGATAAAAGGTTTGCTGGTAAATGTATAGGACGTGGAGGGCCGGCTAATTGGCCACCGAGCTCCCCAGACCTCACTCCGTTGGATTATTGTGTGTAGGGATGGTCGAAAAATGAGGTTTACAAGCAAAAAGTAGACACACGCGATGAACTGATTGCTCGCATTCTCAACGCTGCAGCTATAATCAAGGAACGCAAAGATACTCTTAGACTGGCAACATAAAATCTAGTACAACGCCTTGAAAAGTGCATTGAACACAACGGTGGCATTTTTGAAAGTTATAAACCACATGAAATACTACTTGTAAACAACATTTTATCATTATCATAAAAAAACAGTAATTATTCCTTCTTCCTCTAGTTATTTTCTACTGTACATAACGAAAAAGTTTTTTCAATCTGTTAAAAATTAATCTGTTTCGTTGTTAATAAAAGTCGACATGTTTAAAATTGTATTGGTTTACTGTTGACATTATTTACATCAATCTTCTTATAATTAAATTCTCTACAATTTATGTTTAAAAAATGTATGATTTATCGCCAATTTAACAACGTTATTGTACGTCAAACGTAAAAAAAAATGTGTTTTTTGACCCTATTTTTGGCGTTTTACACGGGATATCTTAAAAACTAAGAGAGATACAGTTCTGGAACCAATTTTTTTCGATTTCCCATAATTGAACCTCGCCGAACAAATTTTTTTTCAATTTCGAATTATCAATGCCTAAAATTTACATTTGTAAGCATAAAAATAACAAAATTCCCTTAATGCGGGAACCCCAATTAAAAAAAAAAAATTTGTGATTAGATTTTAATTTATTTCGGGAAAAATTTTTTTTCGGCAAAAAAATGTTTTTGCAATGAAATAATTGTAGCTTGACTTGACCGGAGTAAACGGCAAAGACATGCAATGCAATAAGCTGCCAACATTTTCATTCTAGATAATGAAAAATTTAAATACAGTAGTTGAACATACGCAAAAATATATTTATAAATACAAGAACATATACAAAATTAATTATCTGCTTTTACTAGCCAAATCTAAAAATAATTTAATGGTTTTACAAAATTAAAATAACAAACTGCTGTTTATTAGATAAATTATTAAATCTTTCATTGTAAACAAAATGACAATTTATTTTTGAATATCAGCTATAATATAATCGAATTATTGTACAAATTTTATACTAATTCTCATAAAAATATAATAACGGAAAATTTTTTATAATATTAAATTTAATCTGAGATAAATTTTTGTAATACGTTGAATTTATTACATCTTAAGACGTAATAACGTGCCGGCCTTCATGGCGCGAGTAGTAGCTTCTCGACCTTTCATCCGGAGGTCCCGGGTTCAAATCCCGGTCAGGCATTTTCACAAGTTAGAAATCATTCGTTTCATTCTCTGAAGTAATACCTAACGGTGGTCCCCGAGGTTAAAAAAAAGACGTAAGTACGTCAACCAAATAAGAAAAACGTCTATTTACTCTATATTAAAAAAACAACAAAAAAAAATCCGATTTCTAATGTTAAAATTAATTTAAATGATCTATCTTTATTAGTAATTAAATTTAAGCAGCTTACAAAAAAATAATTTAATCAATTTAATTCAACGCTAAATTTTCACTTGAATAAATTGATCCAGAAACTTCCAGTTATTAACTGCAATAAAGAACTTCCATCTTCATTACTGTTGATTAAACATCAGCAATGTGATATTCATGAGAAATGAATTATACAGTGTTCCATATAAAACGCAACCCAGCCTTATATTGGTAGGTATTGAAATAATAAAAAGGCGTGTGTAAATGTAAATATAATTTTTATTATTACCATCCATTACCTTACATTTAGAGTAAATGTTTGAAGTGGCCGCCATCTTCTTGAATACAAGCTTCAATTCTTTTTACAGCTTTTCTTGCAACTTATTTCAAAGTTTGTGGTTGGATACAGCTTGTTCAATATTGACTTTCGATTGTTCAAGTATTCGTGGTTTGTTGCTGTAGGCTTTTTCTTTGAGGTAACCCCGTAGAAAAAAATCCGCCGCAGTCAAATCTGGAGATCTTGGTGACCACAAGCCTCGACCGATAACACGATTACCAAAAAATTCCTCGACAAAATCAGAAGTTGAACCTGCGTAGTGCGATGTCGCACCGTCTTGTTGTAGCCGGCAATGTCTGTCTTCCTCTTCCAAGAGTGCGATGAACTGAAATAAAATATCCTGATATCGTTCTGCATTAATGGCGTACTAGAAAAAAATAGGACCGATTATTTTCTTCCGCGATATCGCGCACCACACGTCCAACTTCTGCGGGTGTAATTGTTTTTCGCGATAAACGTGGGGGATTTTCAGCGCTTCAAATTCTACTGTTTTGGCTGTTTACGTAGCCGTCTAAATCAAACCGTGCTTCATCTGTGAAAAATAACGAATCCATAACGTTAATTCCCTCACGAAGAAATCGACGGAACCGTTGAAAATATTGTAGCCGTTTTTCTTTGTCGGGCTCAAGAAGTCGATGAACCGTTTGAATGCGATAAGGTTGTAATTGTAATCGTTTGGTCGCCCGATGAACAGTCGATTTAGACAAATTAATTTCAGCAGACAAACGTCTGATCGATTTATTTGGCGAGGCGAGTAATCGGTCTTTGATTTCAGTGACTGTATCTGTATTCAACACTGACGCAGATCTTCTGTATTCCTTGTTACTAACAGAACCGGTCTGTCTAAATTTTGCGACTAACCTTAATACTGATGTTTTATTAGGAGCTGGTTTATCCGGGTACTTATGGCGAAACAAATCTTGCACTGCAACCGCTGATTTCGCACTGAAGTACGACTCGACAATGAAAACACGTTCATCTAGCGAAAGCACCATCTTGTCTCTAGCAATACACTGAACGTTATGATTGCATTGTTGTTACTATCGGTAGTGTTCTACTGCGTCGCCGGGATGTTCAGATGTTGGACGAGTCCATTTCAGTAACGAGTAGGGGAGTAGGCTTGACTTTTGAAATTTCATGGATGAGTGATTGATGGGTTGAGTTTTATATGGGACACCCTTTAGGTTACATTAATGTTAAAAATGTTCTATCTTCGACTCGTCTATTTACTTAACCTGCAAATATAGCTAGAATAACTATTTTAAAAGGAAGTGCCGATCTCCGTGGCAGCGTCTCGGTTTTTGATTCGGAGGTCCCGGGTTAGAATCCCGGTCAGGCATTTTTCATACGTTATACAATTTCATTTCTATATCCCACACACAAGCTTCAAGCTTATGTGGCTATATCATCAAAAAAATATACATGGTGATTACGTCAAAAATGTTGTTTTTTTTGCAAATAAGGTTTAGCGTCCAACTAGTTCATTAAAACCAAAAAAGTCATGTGTATGTGTTTACGTATTTAAATCGCACTACTTTTGTCTTCATATCTCAAAATTGATCAAACCGATTTTCTTCAAATTTAGCTAAAATATTTCTATACATTAGGCACCACTGATCATATTATTTTTTTCAAAATTTATTAAACGGGTGGAGGGATACGTGAAAAACAATTTTCGATTTTCTTCATATGCATTTTAGAAAAAACTAAAGCAAATTTGTTATTCATGTATAAATTATCCAAAATTCTTTTTCAAAAAATCAAACCCTTCCTAAAATTTAGATATATGTTTTTTGTTCTTTTACTCTATCTTTTTCCTACTGTTTAACCCCTGGGAATCATCGTCAGGTATTATTTCAGAGGATGATATGTATGAGTATAAATGAAGTGTAGTCTTGTACATTCTCAGTTCGATCATTCCTGAGATGTGTGGTTAATTAAAACCCAACCACCAAAGAACACCGGTATCCACGATCTAGTATTCAAATCTGTGTTAAAATAACTGACTTTACTAGGACTTTAACGCTGGAATTCTCGAGAGTTCCAAGTTCCATTTGAGAAGACGCGTTCATCACTAGACCAACCCGATGGGTTTTATCCCCTACTTAGCACCAGTAAAATTTACCTTCTTGTGTGCCGAAAGGGATTTTTTAAATTTTTGCTTATATTTTCCTTTTTAGGACTCTATATTGTTCTGGAAAGAAGTTTTTCCTACAATACATTCTTCATAGCATCTTTTAAAACGTTTTACTGGAATGAGCACTTTTTTGATAAATGAAAACATTTTTCTTGCCCCCAGCATCTACAATTGTACAAAAATATTTCGTTGATAAATTATTGTTTCTTCGTGCAAATTCTCTATAAGAAGAGATTTGTTAATGGAAAAGCCACCTCTAAAATTTTTCCAGTCTATGGAAACCATATTCTATGAAAAATAATATAAGAGTTGCATTATTTTGGTGAAATACAGTATATATTTTTCATCTGCCTTTTAAAAGAATTTAAAAGTCAATAAATGAAAATAATATTTAAATTAAAATTTATTTTAAAAAACAAACCAACATACAATATATATATATATAAATAAAAGAAATAAAAGTGTCAAGACAATCAAGTTACTAATAAAGGGGACCTTGCACTGGTTGGTCAAATAACATAATACAGAAAAGATGATGCAACAGCGATCGGTTATGAACGTAACGTATAAAAAATAGTGGTTTGATTTCCATAAACTTGCATGCGATTATGTTTGTGTCTGTATATTCATGGACGTCAGACAATGTAATGTGCGAGCAGTATTCATAGTGCATTTCTACACAAGGTCAAATGCGTTGTTAAATTTAACCGCCCTATTTAATAAATTAACATTAATATATTTTGGTCAAAACAAAACAACTAATATTAAATTTGCGTATCTTTTAGGTTTCTTCATAACAATCATTTATTATAATGGCTATAAAAAAATTGAATTTACCATATATTTATTATAATTTTAATTTATTTAAAGCTTCTAATTTAAAAAAATAAACAATTACGCAACATATAAAATTCTGTTGTTGAAGAACCAACTTTTATAATTGGTTATTCCTGAAGAAACCATAAGTAAATAATATGTTAAAAATATTATGCGAATGTTGCTCATCCATTGTTGACCCACCCACAGGATAAACAGAAAAAGAATGACAGTAAACGTCCATAAACATACTTATAATAAGTAACAACTAAAATCCACTAACACCTCTGGATTCTATAACTTGACCAATCTAGGGACCACATGTCTTTTATCATTTCTTTCTTTTCCTGTTTAGCCTCCGGTAACTACCGTTGATAATACTTCAGAGGATGATATGTATGAGTGTAGTCTTGTGTACATTCTCAGTTCGACCGTACCTGAGATGTGTGGTTAATTGAAACCCAACCACCAAAGAACACCGGTATCCACGATCTAGTATTCAAATCCGTGTAAACATAACTGGCTTTACTAGGACTTGAACGCTGGAACTCTCGACTTCCAAATCAGCTGATTTGGGAAGACGCGTTCACCACTAGACCAACTTGGTGGGTACATGTCTTTTATCAAATAAAAGATAAACACACGTAGATAAATGAACGAATGAAAACAATATTAAACAAAAACTGTAACAAGAAATAATACCGGTAGAAAAAAAAATTTGAAAATACAGTATCTCCAACGACCATCAGTAAGGTCCAGCGCATGAACCCTTTTCAATCGTCTATCAATTATCGATATCTAACAGATTCAAAGCAAGGAGATTTATATGTCTATTTAGTCCAACCATGAACGTATTTTTAAGTGAATCATCCTTTAACGACATTTCCAGGTATTCATACGTTTCAGAATTCCTGACGGTTAGGTAAATTTCCTCAATTACTTGTTCTGTGATCTTTGGTTGAAGAACATATGAGGCCTATAAGTATGTCTCTTCTTTTAGCTATATTTTTCCAAATGCTTATTTCTTCATCTATTTGCCGCAACACCTATTCATTTATCACTTTATCCACCCATTTGATTTTTTATATTCTCCTATAGAACCGCATTTCAAAAGCTTCTAATCTTTACTTCTCAGGTACTCAGATCGTCCAAGTTTCACTTCCATATAAAGCGATGCTCCAAACATATACTTTCAAAAATGTTTTCCTGACGTTTAAATTAATTTTTGATGTAAACAAATTATATTTCTGGCTGAAGGCTCGTTTCGCCTGTGCTATTCGGCATTTTATATCGCTCCTGTTTTGTCCATCTTTAGTAATTCTACTTCCCAAATAACAAAATTCTTCTACCTCCATAATCTTTTCTCCTCCTATTTTCACATTCAGTGGTATATCTTTGTTATTTCTACTACATTTCATTACTTTCGTTTTGTTCTTGTTTATTTTCATGCGATAGTTCTTGCGTAGGACATCATCTATGCCATTAATTGTTTCTTCTAAATCCTTTTTACTCTCGGCTAGAATTACTATATCACCAGCATATCTTAGCATCTTTATCTTTTCACCTTGTACTGTTACACCGAATCTAAATTGTTCTTTAACATCATTAACTGCTAGTTCTATGTAAAGATTATGACCACTATATAAAAAAATTGCGAAAACTGTTCCTCCTACTTTTATTATTTTGTCCAAAATTTAAAGCCATCAATGTTCCATTATATAGAAATGTTAATTATATAACTTTTTACTACCTAGTACGAAGTAAAGAAAATATTGTGATCGCGAAAAATATTGGTTTTTTAGATTTCAACGGAAATATCCATTTTGACCATCCCTGAATCCAGTTTGACTAGCTTCGGCGTGACGTCTATACGTATGTATCTCGCATAACTCAAAAACGATTAGCCGTAGGATGTTGAAATTTTCAATTTAAGACTGTTGTAACATCAACTTGTGCACTTCCCTTTTTGATTACAATCGACTGAACCAAAAGTGTCCAAAAAAAGGCCAAAATCCAAAACAATTTGGATTTTTAACTTTTTCTTAACAGTAATAAGCCCTCGTTGACAGCTTTTCAACGATATATAATAAGTGGTACTTGTTTATATTAGTTCCAGAGTTATAGCCAAATAAAATTTTAATTAATTAAATATTTGGATCTTACAAGGGGTAAGCACATCGGTTCGAATAAGACTTCAGATCCTTTTTTTTTTTAAATATATTATTTATTAATAATTATTAACCTTTGTAAAAAAAATTTATGATAAATAATAATTCACTAATAACAATAAAAAAAAAAAGGAAAAATGTCAGAAGTTAATAATGAAATAAAATTTTATGTACTTTTCATTTAAAAAAAAAAATATGTATATATAATTTAATACGCGTACATGGAAGTCATGTGGTGTCCACATCGGATTTTTTTTAACTTTTAATTTACACATTCAGTATTTCATGTAGTATGTCAAAATGAGAGAAAGAAAAAAAAATAGATGTATAACTATTTCTAATAATAATTTTAATTAAATTTAAAACAAAGGCTTTATTTTCTTACAAATCTGAAAAAAAAGAAAACAGAATTATAAAACAATTTTAAAATTACATAATTCTTAAAGAAATGTTTGTTTGAAATGAAAACAACTTAAGTTTTATAAAGCATTAATTTTAGATGACAACATCGCACAATGTTGCCGATCTGATTTACTAAATATATTTTATATATATATATATATATACACAACACAAACAACATTGTTTGTACATGTGCTAAGCACGTGAGATACTCGTTTTAATAGACGTAAACAAAGTTGAGAATCGAGGTAAGGCGCCGTTCGGTAGGAAGTTGGCACTATTCTGGCCTTCATAACATCGCAATTTCTTCAATGCAAAAATAACCAAGGCGATTTCAGCTAACGGCTGCTTATACCATGCTACTTGTTGTTAGTAACCTAAATAGTTTATCCGATGTATTAATAAATATTATAATAACGCAAAGCGTAAAAATAATTTATGCAAATAAAATTTAATTTATCATAAAATTTCTACATTGCAATTAAAAAACAAATTCCAGTTTAAAATAACCGTTGATATTTTTTTAACAATAAAAATATTATTTATAGTTGAGTTAAGAGGAGATTTTAACCTCAAAAAAATTAACTACAGCTAATAAATTATTGAAATGATTTGGAAAATATATGTAGAATAAAAGTGTATCCTGGCGGACATGAGCGAGTAACTATTAAATTTATTAATTAATAAATTAGGGAATAATTTGGTTTGCTTGGCATTGCTCAAGCCACTACCACCCCATTCGGTCGCCCTAAAGCATACTATCGAATATGTGCTACAAAGACTACTTCGAAACGGTTTAGCGACCAGTGTCCTAAATAGCTCCTAGAGCTTACCTAACAGCGTAAGCGCGGTGCCATACACCAGCAGTTTACGTCCCAATCGCTCATTTGTCATATATTTGTTAAAACGGATAAGTGCACCCCGTCAACTATTAAAAATATATATGACATCCATAAATTAAAATTTACTTAATCTATACAGCAATTCGCTACCACGCCTCGGTCGCTGAATTCCAGCAAGTACCTATCCACCATATCAAAGCGCTTGGAGCCTTAATTGGCTGGTAGTCAACCATATATATCTCCAGGTTAGCTTTCAACAGCAGTGGAGTAGGAGTAATTTCCCTTAGGTAAACTACTGATTACTTTTTTATCTTTACATGAAACTTAATGATGTTAATGAACAATTTAGATTCGGAGTAACAGTAGAAGGTGAAAAGATAAAGATGCTACGATTTGCTGATGATATAGTAATTCTAGCCGAGAGTAAAAAGGATTTAGAAGAAACAATGAACGGCATAGATGAAGTCCTACGCAAGAACTACCGCATGAAAATAAACAAGAACAAAACAAAAGTAATGAAATGTAGTAGAAATAACAAAGATGGACCGCTGAATCTGAAAATAGGAGGAGAAAAGATTATGGAGGTAGAAGAATTTTGTTATCTGGGAAGTAGAATTACTAAAGATGGACGAAGCAGGAGCGATATAAAATGCCGAATAGCACAAGCTAAACGAGCCTTCAGTAAGAAATATAATTTGTTTAATCAAAAATTAATTTAAATGTCAGGAAAAGATTTTTGAAAGTATATGTTTGGAGTGTCGATTTATATGGAAGTGAAACTTGGACGATCGGAGTATCTGAGAAGAAAAGATTAGAAGCTTTTGAAATGTGGTGCTTTAGGAGAATGTTAAAAATCAGATGGGTGGATAAAGTGACAAATGAAGAGGTGTTGCGGCAAATAGATGAAGAAAGAAGCATTTCGGAAAATATAGTTAAAAGAAGAGACAGACTTATTAGTCACATATAAAGGCATCCTGGAATAGTCGCTTTAATATTGGAAGGACAGGTAGAAGGAAAAAATTGTGTAGGCAGGCCACGTTTGAAATATGTAAAACAAATTGTTAGGGATGTAGGATGTAGAGGGTATACTGAAATGAAACGACTAGCACTAGATAGGGAATCTTGGAGAGATGCATCAAACCAGTCAAATGACCGAAGACAAAAAAAAACTACTGATGTCGGTTGAACAGTGCAACCGCATCAAAGAACTCTTACATGGTCCAACAATGGGGCTCCCGCCACATTGACTCGCCACTTGTGAGTATCCAATTTTCCCCTTGACCTCTCAAGATCCAGGGTGGCCCGGTCCCCCTCCCAAAGAGCTGGGCAGTTAAACATCAGGTGTTTATTTGACTGGACCTCCACGAAGATGCACAGCTCGTCAGATGCCAGGCGGAACCGAAACAGATATTGGTTTATATTAACATGATTGGTGAAAACCCGGTAACCCGTTGCCCTTAAAAACGAGCTGGAGGCATACCATTCCTGCAGATCCTGTATAAATTTATACAAGGATCTTCCCACAAATTAGGGAAAATGTTCTAGTTTTTCGCCAGTAGTGGCTTTATTTTTAAATGCATATAAAATTAAAAAAACACCAATAGATAGCTGAAAAATGTCGCATAAAAAATCTTCCCGGTACTTTTTTCTACGAGCAAAACTAAGGGCGCTAGCGAATTAAAAAATAAGCATCAAAATCGCGCTACAGCAATTATAACTATCATAGAGGGCGGATAATAAATAAACTAACTCTTTTCTATTAGAATTAAAAAAGGTACGGATTCATTAGACCCAATGCTACTTTGGAATTGCATTTCCCCCGTATTTCCACTTGATGTATCAATAAAATTTAATATAATGAGTCCTTTTTTCTTTAATTCTTTCTTCATACTTGTACAATATATAATCCTTAAGCCTTTAATGTCAGTAGCCGTCCGCCAGTTTATGAAAAAGATACAAGAATCTTTGTATAGAACTGTGCGCTTCACAGTTCCAACGCCGTAGTGCCCATGCGCACATAGGAAGCTGCACGCGAGGCTGCGAGGTAGAGGATGCACTGTCGCTCCCGCAGTTCCGATCATGGCGTGCTGGTTCTTCCACCAGCACTCCAGGTTTTTTTTACTCCTCGTGTTGTGCTTAAAATCCGTGTTCAATATTATTGAATTCGATAAAGTGTATAATTAGATTATTATCCTGCTTTTAACTATTCTATTTGATTCATATTTTTTTCGGTTCTTTTATTTTACAGAAAAGTTAAACCATGGCTTTGAAAAGGCCCAGAAAAAAATTTTCTGGTGTAGCATCTCCCCATCAATTTTATCTACGAGCTGCCAGTGCCCAATAGTATAAATTAGTCACATTTTCGAAGAATTTTTAATTTCTGATCGCCCGTTAATCCGCATCTACTGCAAAAATTTACAAGTTGTTGATAAAACGCTTATCACGATAAAAAAATTGCAGGAAATGCAAAAGTCAATGTAGCATTCTGTTTGAGAACTTACCAGCTACTCATTCCATACGGGATACTTCTACACGAGTCATATTTAATTGTTTATCATCATTTAAAAATTGCATTTTTTAAAAGAAAACCGTATTTTGGTACCGTGACTAACGCACAAATCTGATTATTTCTTCTTTTTTCAAATATAACAAGACCGGTATATCGGACCTCTTTTTCGGAGGTAATTTAGCCTCCGGTAACTACCGGAGGCTAAGGATAATACTTCAGAGGATGAATGAGGATGACATGTATGAGTGTAAATGAAGTGTAGTCTTGTACATTCTCAGTTCGACCATTCCTGAGATGTATGGTTAATTGAAACCCAACCACCAAAGAACACCGGTATCCATGATCTAGTATTCAAATCCGTGTAAAAATAACTGGCTTTACTAGGACTTGAACGCTGGAATTCTCGGCTTCCAAATCAGCTGATTTGGGAAGACGCGTTCACCACTAGACCAACCCGGTGGGTCGGTATATCGGACCTGACTAACGGATTCCTACCAATTAAGAAGAAAGTAGTAGAAAATATAATAACGGGAGGAATACAGAAGAGACTAAAAGGAACCTTTTTAGTAAAGGTAACATGTCCGTTTAAAAATCATCTTTTGTAATATTTCCCTCTGACACACAATAAAAAAAAATGTATGTTCCATAAGAAGAGTTACCGGACCAAGGTAAGGAATGCATGGGAACGAAAGGGCTCGGTTGATCGTTCTCAAGCTTAGAGTTGGGTCCGGTTCGGCAGGAGTATAAATACTCCGAGGAAGACCAGTTAAAAACCACTTTCGCGTGGAGAGTCTGTGGGATGTGTATTATGCGAGGAGGTCAATGAAAAAGCGAATTTCAAGTGCAGATTCGATACAACTAAGGTGACGTCACAAGTAATCCCGGACACGTAAACAAGAAATGGTTCGGTGAGTTACTGTAAGATTATAAGTGAAAGAGATAATGTACTAAATTTCATTCGTAAACTGATAACATAATTTTATTTATGAAGAGCAAAGGTATTTGCAGTAAAAGAACTTTATAGTTGTCTTATCTATTATTATTAATACATGACTAGTGGTTAAAAGTGTTAAGACTAGCTAATCTCTTTTGCAAATGGAACTGAATTGTGATTTTCCATTCTATTTATCTATCTGTGAATAAATCCTGACGGGTATTTTAAATTCTGTTTTGTACGTAATCTCTGTTTATTATTGTTATTATTATTGACATTTATGATTATTTTTTGTTATTGATATTTAATATTCTTATTGTTTACTGTTGCCATTACTGTCATTCTAAATATTACTGTGAGATTTTTTTTGCCTGTTATTATTATTACTATTCAGATTATTATTGCAATTGTGATTACTATTTTTATTATTTGTTTCATTATTGTCGTTTATTATTATTATTATTATTATTATTGATTAAACTTGTTTTACTTATGTTTTGAAACCAATAAATTGTAATTATATAAACATTTCAATTGTCGATCTCTCAATATCCTGATCGAGCCGCGAACACGCAGCTTGATATCCATCAGCCCGGGGACGTCTTCGACAAATGTATGGGTATTATCTTCACTCGTTATGTTTATCAGTTTACTCTACAGCAGCGGTAGAGGTGTTCGCGCCGTCGGCGTTTTTCACTAAGCGCGACGTGCCACCTTTACGACTCTCCCGAAACAGTTTCGCTCGCTTGGCACCGGATATCGGGGTAACTATGTGTGGCCCATAACCTCCCCTTTCTAATGATATGCCTAATTTATAATTCCGGCTGGTTTTTCGCAAGCTGAGGTTGACATATTGAATTTTTATACTTTTTTAACGTTTACTTTAATTTTTTATTCGTAAATATTGTCCAAAATACACTTATTATCACATAAATCAATTAATCTTGATAAACTCTAAACAAAAACACACGAATCACGTCTATGTCGTGAGCTACACTGAATGAAAATGAGCAAGAGCGCCAGTTTTAGTCGATCTGCGCTATACCCTTCCCCAACAACCCGCTCGCCAGTGACGCAAATTCAAAGTTGGAAATCGGCGAGCTGACCATATAAGTTATAAAATAACACCGCATTTACGTCTCTGAGACTAATAGTTAAGGAGTTATTAAGGAAGGATGATATAGATCTTTTCGTTACGCTACAAATCTCTGTTCTGGTACCCGTATGTTTCGGTGTGACTTTAAAGACGTTTCAAAAAAAAAATTGTTATTTCGTTTTATAATATGAATGTACCAATTTTAATTAAATTAATTAATTAAAAATTAAAAGCGTAGTGAAAAAAATTATTGTGAATAATTTGTACATTTAAATATATATACATATATAGTATATTTACCAGATATAAAATGACTCGTAATATTTTAAATATAAGCTGATAACTGCATTAATAAATTTTTTTTTAAGATTACACTAAATTTCAATTCCTGTGCGTGCATTCGTCTGCACACGCAACAACGAATAAAAGTCAATGAGATAATTTTTAATGATGTAATTTTCATATTACAGACAAATTTATAATTAGAAAGAAATATAATGAAGCAATTTGTCATAAAAATAATTAAACAATAATTTGTTAAAATTCACATGAAAAATTAACGTGATATGATGAAAGTCAATTATTTTTTATTTACTTAAAATATATACACATAGGATATTTTTTAATCTGATAAATTAACAAATTATTAATATAACTATCATTTATTTTGCGTCAAATAAATTAATAAAAAAACTTATTCCCCACAAAGGAACAAATAGAAGACCGGCCTACGTGGAGTGAGTGAATAGTCTCCGCATATCACTCGGAGGTTCTGGGTTCGAATCCCGGTCAGGCGTGACATTTTTCATACGCTAAAAATTTTCAATCGGGCTAAACGATCGCAGAAATTGATGCCATTAAAAAGAAAATATATACTCATAATAAATAAAAATATATATTATTATCTAATTAGATACATTTTCCTGTCTTAATTTACATCACTCGTACAATGGATCAAAATATTCCAGAAAACGCTTCTTTTTTTTTTTTTATCATTTTAACTTAATTTGTAAAATTATCGATTTGGAAGATCGATAAGTCTTCCAAATCGATGAGTCTATCTTTAAAATCTAGTATTTTTTATTTGAGGAGCAAAAATCCGGCAATAAATGTAATTTTTTATAAAAAAAACCTTGTAACGTGTAAATATTTTTTCCGTCAATTCGATTATTTTAATTGTTAATTATCAGTAATGTTAATTGTTACGTATGAGTATTATTCTTACAATTAGGATAATGAACACAAAGGAAACCATGGCTAGACGGGAAGATCGATCGAAGCAAGCTATGATTATGAATACCGATTGAATTTATAATTTACAAATAATTTGTTTGTTTTTTTTTTTGTTGATAAAATTTATATGTTCGACTTTACGTAAATATTAATAAGAAACATGAATATCGAAATTAAAAGTTTTAGAAAACGTATCTTATAACAGCGTAATTAATATCAATCTAAGGGCATCACAATTGTCGTTCAAGAAACTGCCCTACATATAAATTAGAAACAGCGATTCAGGAAGTTAAAACGCTTCAGAAGGTCAGTTATCCTGAAGCGAAGAAAATTGTTAATCAGCGTACACCACGACCATCGACTTCTTATGCAGAAGCAGCGGCTGCCCCTTCCACACCTAAAATTAATGTGGAGCAGTTGCTTAACACGATGGCTCCAAGTTTTGCGACGATGATTGAAAGAATCATTGATTCAAAGATTGAGTCGACTCATCGGATGGAACAAACTAAACATGAGAAGGCTCATTCTCCGTCTGACGCCGTTGAAATGAGAGACGCACCAGCACAGTTTAAATCACCAGCTAAACCTGTGATTACTAAGCCACCAACTGAAGTAAGAATAAAAAATCTTGACTTATCTAGCAAAGAGAAACGAATCACTCCGTCGTCTAGTCACAAGCTTAAAGAAATTGTGACAAGAAAATCTGAATCTACGGAAATGGAGGTACAAGTTATTATTGAGAAACCACCAGACGTAGAGAATATAAAACCTGTACCAATAGAACCTCCAAAAGCACAAAGATCAGCTTCGGTGAGAGCATCTATTTCAGCTGGACCCAGTACTGCAGTAGAGATAGAGTCCGGTTCATCCGCCGCGGAGACATCATCGCTTATTAGTTTAGATTCCCTAGCAAAGATGCTAACAGCACCGACGAAACCTTCGTCAATTGACGTCAGCCGCAGAACGTCACTGGCATCCGAAATAGACGAAGACGATGCCATGTCTGAGGCCTCAGATACGCTGTCATCAGAGGTTGAGGCCGTCAGAAGAATGGAGAAACGCAAGAAAGGATGGCCGAAAGGAAAGCCTAGAAAGTAATATTCTGGATTCGAAGTTAGAAGAATGTAAATTATTGATTCATAAGAATGTGAATAATTGAACCTTTTTTTTTGAAGTGGGATGGAGCTAATGACCAAAGTAGTCGATGCCCCTAAAAACCTCAAAAAAAAAAAAATTATCAATCTAAAATAAAATATTGCTTTAAATTTTATATTTAAAAATGGAAAAAGAAGAAACTAACACAGGTTTACAGTATTACTGGATTTCTTACAACATTCATTGATATATATATTAAGTAAAGGTCAAATCAGCATATTTAACTAATTAGAGATAAACATGAAATTAATATAACTAATTAGAGATAAACATGAAATTAATATATATATATAACAAATTGACCTAACATTCTTTTTGACCTTTGGCATTAAATTTAAGATCTCATCGTATAAAATTGTCTGACGTCAAAATTTTCACATTTATACTTCCTTGAATGGAAAAGAAATATTCGGCTTAATATTTAAGTTACGACCCAAATAATAATAATATTGATTTCTTTTTTTTTCATTATTGACAATAAGAATAAATTTTGTTAGAATATAAAAATATAGAACAATATTTAAGAATAAATAGATTTTCTTTAATTTTTTATAGACAACATCTTTTTTTGTTTATCGAAAATTACTGAACAAATCATTACGAAATTTTAACATGCTTTCTTATGACCCTGAGAATGGTTATCACAGTTCAAATCTCCTACTATATAAATCATAAATAAAAGAAAAATCTTGCGCAGTTCTGCGCAAGAAAACCGACTTTTCGTTTGGTATGTATGAGTGTAAATGAAGTATATAGTCTTGAACAGTCTCAGTTCGACTATTCCTGAGACGTGTGGTTAATTGAAACCCAACCCAACCACCAAAGAACACCGGTATCCATGATCTAGTATTCAAATCCGTGTAAAACTAATTGACTTTACTAGGACTTGAACGCTGAAACTCTCGATTTCCAAATCTAATTTTAAAATTTGATTACCGAAACGCTTACCAAATATTAAAGTGATTCCTTTATCCGAATTTGAGATATAAATTTCTATATAAAAATAACAAAATGGTGGAAGGGGGGGGAGAACGAAAGAGAAATTCCCATTTTCCCTATGGATATTTTTTGTTTAGTTTTACAAATAGAATCCGAAAAAATATACCCCCAGCCTACCATTTTTGAACCACTCTGTATGGGTTAAACTTAAGAAATTTACTTACGTAAAGTATTCTATAAATCAACATCCCCTTCAATAGAGGCTAAAATAAAAATGTCAAAAACATTTTCTGGATTTTAGACCCGAAGTTTATAGTAAAAAAAAAAAAAATTATGTAGACATTTCTTGATACCCGTACGTGGTGCTACCGAAAAGTTCGGGGAATTTTACCATAAAAATAAAATAGCTTACCATAACTTATAATTTCCACTGTCTCCTTCAAAGTAATCCCTTTGGGCATTGATACAGTGATCCCAGCGTTTTTCCTATGATTCCATGCATCCCTGGAAGTCTGCAGGTGTAAATGTTCGAAGCACGTTCTGCGTTTTTTCCTTAATATACTCAATTGTGTTAAAACGACGGCATTTCAATTGAAATTTTATTTTCGGAAACAGAAAAAAGTCGCACGGGGCAAGGTCAGGCAAATAGGGTGGGTGGGGAATCACTACCGTCTTTTTGGAAGCCAAGAAATTCCGAACGGCTAGCGATGTGTGCGCGGGTGCGTTATCATGGTGCAGAACCCAGCTGTTGTTATCCCACAGATCTGAACGTTTGCGCCTAATGCTTTCACGTAACCGCTTAAAAACTTCACAATAGAACATCCCATTGACAGTTTGACCTAGAGGAACAAATTCCTTATGGATGATGCCTTTGATGTCGAAAAAAAAACAATCATCATGGACTTCACGTTGCTGTTAACTTGGGGTGCTTTTTTTGGCAGCGGTGAACTTGGCGACTTCCACTGCGACGACTTCTGCTTAGATTCAGGGTCATACCCGTACACCCACGTCTCATCACCGGTTATGATGAAGTTAGGGTCATCTCTTGCTGAATTTTTCAATTCACTACAGGTAGATACGCGATTTTGTTTCTGGTCGCTGTTCAACAGTCTCGGTACGAATTTTGCAGCAATGCATCTCATGTTCAAATAGTCCGACAAGATGCGTTGCACGAATCCATATGACATTTGTACGATTGCACAAACATCATGGATTGTTTGTCTACGATCTGAAACAATAGCCTCTCGCACTTTCGCGATGTTTTCCGATGTTGCGCTTGTTGATGGTCTTCCTGAACGCTCATCGTCATCGACTATCGTTCGTCCATCTTTGAATCGTTTGTACGACAAAAAAGTTTTACTTTTGCTCATTGCATTGTCACCAAATGCTTCCACCACAAGCATGCGATGGGTTTCTGGACCGGTTTTTTAAAGCATGAAGCAAAATTTGATGCAGGTTCTTTGCTCTTTAAAATCTGCCACTTAGAACTTCGCCGAAGCAGTAAAACACAACGTTACACAACCGCACGAAAGTCAACAATGCAGCCTCTCACCGTCACAGCTGTTGGAACACTGATTCACAAAGAGTACTGTTAGCCACATCTAGCGGCAGCAGGTCGTACCAGCAATGGTTCGCGCGCGAAATTCAAATTCCCCGAACTTTTGGGTAGCACCTCTTATATATAATTGTTTTTTTTTTTTTAAATCAACCTCCAACTCATTAAATTGAATTATATGTCATTTTGTTTTTTCCTCATCTTTACTTTGGTACAATTTTTTTTTTATACTTCTCATATAATTTTTTTTGTTGGTATCCACGATATAGTATTCCGGTGTTGTTTGGTGCTTGGATTTCAATATATATTACTATTTATAGTAATTTTTATTTTTACAACCTGAGGTTAGTTATTAATAAATCAATATATTTAGATTTAAAAAAAAAGGAAATGAAGTCTGAATTAAACCAATGTGCCTTCCCCTGTAAGATCCAAATATTTTGTTAATTAAACTTTTATTTGGTTACAACTCTGGAACCAATGAAAATAAATACCACTTACGATATATCGTTGTAAAGCTGTCAATGAGGGCTTATTACTGCAGTTAAGAAAAAGTCCAAAAACCAAAACTGTTCTGGATATTGGGCTTTTTTGGTTCAGTCGATTGTAAACAAAAGGGGAGGTGCACAACGAGATGTACATGAGTCCTAAATCCAAAATTTCAACATTCTACAGCTAATCGTTTTTGAGTTATGTACGTACGTACTTACAGTCAACATTGATTCAGGAGTGGTCAAAATGGATATTTCCGTTGAAATCTGAAAACAGGAATTTTTCACAATCAGAATACTTCCTTTGCTTTATACAAGGAAGTAAAAAAAAAATTCAACAAAAAATATTTTTTAGATTACACTTACACAGAACTTTTAATACTACCAGTAACTTTATCATTAATAATATTTTTGTTTTACAATTAGAGGTTAATAATTATTAATAAATCAATACATTAAAAATAAAAAAAAAAGGAAATGAAGTGCGATTCGAACTGATGTGCCTTCCCCTTGTAAGATCCAAATATTTCATTAATTAAAATTTCATTTGGCTATAACTCTGGAACCAATGAAAACATGTACCATTATGATATATCGTTGAAAATCTTTCAATGAGGGCTTATTAGTGCAGTTAAGAAAAAGTCCAAAACCCAAATTGTTCTCGATTTTGGGCTTTTTTGGTTCAGTCGATTGCAATCAGATGTTACATCAGTCCTAAATCCAAAATTTCAACATTCTACAGCAATCTCATTTTGAGTTATGCGAGATGCCAAGCAAAAACTACTTATTGATATTTCCGTCGAAATCTAGAAACCGAAATTTTTCGCGATCACAACACAAAGGAAGTATTGTGATCTTTACTTCGTACAAAGAAGTAGAAAAGAATTCAATAAAAATTATTTCTTATATTACCCTTAACACAGAACCTTTCATACTACCAATATCTCTATTTTTAATAATAATAATTTTGTTTTAATTTTCAGGTGTGATGGTGTTACTTTGTTTAATTCTTAGTTAGAAAATGTCCCCCGCATCAATGGCACAACTTGAAAGTTTGCGGTAAGTACTTTTAATAATAATTATTTCCAATAATTATTATAAAAATGTGTATATACTTAAAAATATAATGTTGTAAAGAAGTAGACGCATAACACAAAACTTATATAAAAGTATAAATGTGTGATACACGCACATAAACACTCAACGAGTTAACAAAGTACGGCAAGCTTTAAATAACTTTTTTCAACAGTTAATCATAGAACGATGAAATACTCAATGCACCTACCTTAAAACAATATATTTTTCAGTATGAGAAACCTCCAAACCCAAAACACTCAAGAAAGCAATCCAAAAAGTTTCAATATGAAAGGTAGTGTTGTGACAAATTATTTTAAAATGCGCTGAAAAATATTTCAGACTATGAACATCCTAACCAAAATGATGAGCATTTAATATTTTTCAGTGCGTTTCAAATAATGGCTTATAGTATCTTTTCAATAATTACTAGCTGCAGGGCGTGCCTTAGGCACGCCTCCACAGCTAAGCCCTTCAAATGGGTTCTCAGTTTGGGATTATTAGATGTCCAAAACAGATTACCTCCTGATTACTGGAAAAATGTTTTTTTGAATGATGAAAATTGATTAAGGAAAAAGGGTAAAAAATAACAGCAAATCTTCCCAATTAAATTTGGTTTAGATAGATTTAGGCATCTTTTAAAGATTGCACACTTGACAATTTCATCTAGTCCCATATGATACGAGAGAGCTGAAAGCTTAAATATAAATTTAATTAATTAATTAATTATTTATATATTATATTCAATTTACAAAACAAATTATTGTAATATGAAACTAACCTTCCTTGACTCAATAAGTTGGCTTCAAAATCAATAAATCACCAAGAATATATAGGAATCAAAATTCTTCTAATTTTGAACTTTATTGTTTACCATTTGATTTGACTCGTATATGTTTTACCTATATGTATGTTTAATTGTAACCCCGGCCTACGTGGCGCAAGTGGTAGCATCACAGCCTTTCATCCGGAGGTCCCAGGTTCGAATCTCGGTCAGGCTTTACATTTTCACGCACGCTAAAAATCATTCATCTCATGCTCTGAAGTAATACCTAACGGTGATCCCGGAGTTTAAAAAAAAAAAAATGTAACTACAAAGACAAAATAAAATCATATATAGGATTTTAAATGGACTCTGTCACCGAATGGCTTCGACGGCACGTGGCACTTACTAACCTTATGGTAGTCCTGAAAAGGGCTGTTTTTGTCGTCGATTGGGTTCGACAGCTTTGTTGAGTCACTAACCTTATGGTAGCCCTGAGAAGGGCTGTTGTCATCAAATGGCTTCGACGGCTCGTAATTCATAACCTTGTGGTGGTCCTGAAAAGAGCCGGTTTTTGCGTTAGCTCTGAGAAGAGCTGTTGGGTCCGGAAGCTGGTCTCCAGCGAAGCAGGGAGTTGCGGCTCATTCATTGAAGTCACACCGGGCTTTCCCTCAGCGGTAGTTGGGTTCCCACTACAGTGTGGCAGTGGTGGTCCCCAAAGCCCTTTTATTTTATATCATTGAAAAACTTTCAATGAAGGCTTATTATAGCAGTTATGAAAAAGTCCAAAATCCAAACTGTTTTGAATTGAGCTTTTTTAGACACTTTTAAATCAGTTGATTGCAATCAAAAAGGGAGGTGCACAACTAGAGTCCTAAATCCAAAATTTCAACATCCTACGGCTAATCGTTTTTGAGTTATGCAAAATACATACATACGTAGAGACGTCACACTGAAACTAGTCAAAATGGATCCACGGATGGTCAAAATGGATATTTCTGTTGAAAGCTGAAATTTTTCACAATCACAATACTTCCTTTACTTCGTAAAAGGACGTAAAAATGAACCCACTTTTTAAAATTGAAATATATGTTTTTTTGATTTATTTCTCTTCGGTTTAAATATATTTCAACTTTTTTTTTTAATGTTTATACTTCATATAGAGAGCTATAAAGAAGCAAATGTCTACATTTAAAAAAAAAATTATACAGTACAAAGATTTTTTTTGAAAATATTATTTTTCTTATTTTAGCATTTATTAAAGGGGGGTGTAACATTAACAGAAAAATTTGCTTAAGCAAATTTGTTACCAATATATGAATATTTTTAGAAATCTTTCTTAAAATTTATTCCCAATCTCTAAAAAATAATATTCTGTTTTTTAACTCTTTCATTTTTATTATTGATATCACCTCCTCCCCATAAGTCCTCCAACGCCCACTTTGGGAACAAATGGTATAGATGGATTAACAGTTTTTTTTTTTTGAACGATCGAATACTCTATTTCACATCAACAATTCCAGTTCATCAAATTTCATATTTAGTTCCATCTTCCTCTGTTTACATCTCAAATACTTCAACACGATTACGAACTTTATTATTCTCAGAAAAAACAATTTGATAATGATGAAAATACAAACATCTATAATAATTTTTTTTTTTAAATATAATTACAATTTATAATTTACAATTTTCCTTATAAATAATATTTTTATTTTTGCTGCTGTAGAGAATATTAACCTTAACAAAGAGATAAAGATTACAATTGATAGAAGATGTACATTAATTTGTCGTTTTATACTGACAGTCACAGTTTTTTTAACAGCTGAGATACCTGTTAAACTGTAAAAGAGGTGGCTGTTCAGCTATTTAATAGAGGGTGTAACTACTACAGATAAGTTTAGTTAAACTAAACTGTTGGCGTTAACAGTCCAATATTATTTCAAGAAGAGTTCCAGCTACAAGAGTTCAACTGAATAAAATTCTACCTCTATATTAATAACCTCTAGATATTAAGCAATAGCCCTCTAGGAATAAGCAAAATGTTTATACAGACTTGAATACTAGATTGTGGATACAAGTGTTCTTTGATGGTTGGGTTTCAATTAACCACACTTCTCAGGAATGGTCACGCTGAACTGTACAAGACTATACACTTCACTTACATTCATACATATCTTATGCTCTGAAGTAATACCTTACAGTGGTTTCAGAGGCTAAACAAAAAAAAAGAGGGATAATACGGAGTAAACTTCTGGATTATTAAGTGATGAATTAGAAATCAACATAAAAACTGAGAAGATATAGAATATAACAAATTTCCAACAAAATTTTAATCGTTGCATAGTCATAATGGTAATAGGCAACCCGATATGAATACAAGTTACTCCCTACACCAACATATAACCATTAATAAGCATCCTGTGCCAGGCTTATTATGAAAAGTAAGGAATATAGTGGTTTCCAGCATGCTGAATTTAATGAGTACAGGTGATTATTGAGTTCTATATGTCATATATGTTCATATGTCATCTATGTTATATGTTCTATATGTCATTGCTGTTCACCACAGAATCATTGTAATAAGGATAAAATCAAAACCTAAACCGACAATGATTGTTAACGTCTATGTGCCTACAAGCGCCCATGATGATGATGAGGTAGAGTGTATATACAAAGAGATTGATGAAGCAATTAAACACATAAAAGGAGATGAAAATTTAATAATAGTTGGAGATTGGAATGCAAGCATTGGAAAAGGCAAGGAAGGAAATATAGTGGGTGAATACGGGCTGGGCAAAAGGAATGAAAGAGGGGACCGACTTATAGAGTTTGCACAAAGTATAATTTAGTAATTGCCAACACCCAATTTAAAAATCATAATAGAAGAATATACACTTGGAAAAAGCCAGGCGATACTGCAAGGTATCAGATAAATTATATCATGGTTAAGCAAAGATTTAGAAATCAACTCGTTGACTGCAAAACTTACCCTGGAGCAGACATTGATAGCGACCATAATTTGGTGATAATGAAATGTAGATTGGGGTTTAAAAACCTGAAGAAAAGGTGTCAGATGAATCGGTGGAATTTAGAGAAGCTTGAGGAAGAGGAGGTAAAGAAGATTTTTGAGGAGGACATCGCAAGAGGTCTGAGTAAAAAAGATAAGGTAGAAAATGTAGAAGAAGAATGGGAGAATGTTAAAAAGGAAATTCTTAAATCAGCAGAAGCAAACTTAGGCGGAATAAAGAGAACTGGTAGAAAACCTTGGGTTTCAGACGATATATTGCAGCTGATGGATGAACGTAGAAAATATAAGAATACTAGTTATAGGATATAGTTAAAAGAAGAGACAGACTTATTAGTCACATATAAAGGCATCCTGGAATAGTCGCTTTAATATTGGAAGGACAGGTAGAAGGAAGAAATTGTGTAGGCAGGCCACGTTTGGAATATGTAAAACAAATTGTTAGGAATGTAGGATGTAGAGGGTAAACTGAAATGAAACGACTAGCACTAGATAGGGAATCTTGGAGAGCTGCCAATGAACTGGAGAGTCATTTGACTGGAGACCAGTCAAATGACTGAAGACAAAAAAAAGAACACAGAAACTGACTGTATAATTAATATCATTAGATCCATAGAAAGAAATACCCAACTAGTACCTCTTGTATTCCGTCAGATGTTTTATGCAACAAAAACGACAGGAAGGAAAAATACTGATAACGCAAAATAACAAATTAATGTATCCCTTTCATTAAGAAATTATACAATAAAAATTTTTAAGGTAATAACAAATAACTTACGATAAAATTCTAAAAAAAAGAGAGAATAAAAATATATTTACTGAAATAGATTTTAAAACACAAGTTTAAGCTCAACCCACCAGGCTAGTCTAATATGCGGTGAACGCATCTTTTCAAATCAGCTGATTTCAAAATTGAGAATTCTAAGGTTCAAATCTTAGTAAAGGCAGTTACTTTTATACGGATTTGAATACTAGATCGTGTATACCGGTACTCCTTGGTGGTTGGGTTTCAATTAATCACACATCTAAGAAACGGTTGATCTGAGAGTGTACATGAATACACTTTACTTATACTCATACATATCATCTTCATTCATCTTTTGAAGTAATTCTGACGGCGGTTCCAGAGACTAAACATCAAAACAAAAAGAAAAAAGATTATGCTCAAATGAAGTACATGCAACTAATGTGAACAGAAACTGCCAGTTTATTTCAATAATAGTTTAACATTGCTATTTATTTGTATATAATAAATTTTGTATATCTGGTATTAGAGATAAATGTCATATATATGGGTGTTTTAAAATGTTATTTTCATAAAATCATTAAAAATACAATAAATTTAATGAATTATGTAAATGAGCTGGTTTCTGATCAATTATGATTAATTAAAGTGAGATTAGATAATTTACATATCTTATTGATGACATAAAAGTGACAAATACATGTTATATCATTATAATTATGTTATATCCCTTTATCAGCAACTAAATATGTAACGACTGAATTGCCATAGTAAATGAGATAATTTTTAGAGTAGCATAAAACTGAATGACTAAAACTAAATAATACTGGAATAATAAAAAATCCAGTTTTTACGCAGGTCCATGGCACCACCAATATTTCCATTACATTCTGTTTTTTATTGTTTATTTATTTTCATATCATCTGTTACTTTTTTATATCCTTTTTTTCATTTAATTTTTACTATTCTTCTAATAGTAATCTTCCTTTGAATCAATGAAATTTTATCTTTTTAATTTACAGAGATAAAAGGAATTCTTTTTTTAAATTTCACGTACAATTAGCCACTAATAAATGCTAAAAGGATGTAATAAAATTACATTTAATGCACTAGTATCATCAGTACTATTACCAGAATACCATTTCAGCATCTCTTTTTGGAAGAAATAAAAAATTTATTTTAACTTTAAGTTAATAAAAAAATAAATAAATAATAATAATAATAAAATTAATAGTTAATAAAAGTCAGACTACATAAGAATGGTTCTTGCTTTTGGATATCTGTAGGTAAACAGCGACAAAATAAGTTACTAAAAATCTAATTCAGAAAAAAAAGTTAATAATTTGACATGAAAAAGATAAGTTTTGCTTCTTAATAAATGTAAACATCAAAATGTATGTGCATTTTTCATAAAATTGTCATGTAACCAGCCATATTCTTGCGGTTTGCGGTAGTACAGAATCAAATATTCCGATACTGGAAAATTGACAAATGTACCCTAGATTTATTGTTCTTTAACTTCATTGATTTATGGAAACTTTAATATTTTACATTGGGAGGAGGGGAATGCACTGCCAGCCGATATAGACGGCAGTAACAGGTTCTCACTGTCTAAAATCCCTCTCCCTTAATTCAGCATGCCCTAATACCTACCTATTGGCAATACATACAGGCACGTTGCACTCACCAACGGACTTCAGACTAGCTCAGGGAGTCTTAGACAACTTACTTTACAACTTTCATTTTCCAGGATGTTAGTTGTTGAATTGTTCCAGTTGTTTAACTGCCATGTTGTTAGAGATGCAATTTATACTAACTTACCCAAAATCTGTACCATCTTAATTTATATATTCATTAGACCCATATTTTTTTTTTTTTGTTACGGCTCGGAAGGACCAATTAGTCATTTATGTTTAGTCTTTCTTATCTTCCAATACTCTTTCATTTTCCTGGAAAAATCCCTTTTCCGTTCCTCTGTTCAAACCATCCCCGTTTTCTTTTTAAACTTTTCTGAAAATTTAACACCGGGCAAGTTGTTATAATTTCCAGATCCTGTTCTGAGATCTTGCAGTGCAATGCTTGCTTCTTTGATGTCTTGAAGCACCTCAGTGAGCCACACTCATTGCGTTTTTAGCTTTAGCAATCTTTCCAAGAGCTGTTTACTTTTCCTTGATTCCTCCAAACGCAAGAGGTGGCCAACGAATGTTATCCTCTCCTTCCTTATTTCTTCTGTAATTGGTGTAACGACCTCATCGATTTTATGGTTTGGGAGTAATCTCCACTTTCCTTCCACCAGGTTTACCCTGCCAAAACAGGTCCTTACGATCCTTCTTTCTATTTTGGCTAATTTTTCAGTTCTCGATGCTATCTTGACTTGACCCAGTGTTTCACTCCCATACATTACTACCAGTTTGATCACCGTCTTATCTTGGCTTGTTTGGAGATGCATTTCTTGTTATAGGTGTTTCGTGTGACCACTTGTGCCATTGCTAGTCTGTGTGCTCTTTCTTGCCAGACTATTTTCTCGTTTAGATTCCATGTGATGGATTCACCCAAATATTTTAATTCTGCAACCATTGATTTCCAAATGTTTCCGCTGCGTCTTTCTAGTGAACATTGCTTCTGTCTTCTCATACGAGATCTGAAGTCCAATTTTCGCCGCGTTAGAGGCCAATGATTCTATCTGGTGTTCAGCCTCTTCCTCTGTTTCTACAAGGAACGCTAGATCGTCTGCAAAGCCAAGGCAGTTAAGGCTTACGTTGTTAAATTTACTTCCAATTTTTACTTCCTCTGGATTTTGTTTGTACCAATGTTGCATGATGTATTCTAATACGCAATTAAACAACAATGGTGACGATATTTATAAAAGTTTTTTGGAACAATCCTTTTTCTGTATTTCATAACCGCTTTGAAAAATATTTTTACCTTCAAGTTCAGTAAATTTAAGATTTAGATTTTAAGAGAAATCTTCAACTTATACTTCAATTTAGGTTTCTGGATAAGAAACATAAGTTCCCAGATAGGTCCACTACCATAGTAATTATCCCAATAAAGAAGTGTTCTACCACCAATCGACAATTGTTATACTAAACCACAAATCCAGTAATAGTTTTCCACTATGTAAAATCTTTTTTTTTTACAATTATGATTTCGGACAAGCACTGTACATATGAATATTTTATTCCAAGAATGATGAGCCTGAATAATGCTGCTTTCCAAGAATTGAACCTGATCCGTGGCTGGCTCATTTAGAAGCCAGCATTTTTTTCTTTTTTAACAAAACACCAATTGGTGCCAACCATTATTTTGACAGGTCATACAGTCCAAATGGCAGTCTGCCACGTAACATTCGATATTTAGCAAAAAAGAAACATTTATATTAGCTTCCTAAAAAAAGGATTCTTTTTTTTACCCAAATATTTTACAAACATACGAGTATATTGTTATAATTTAGATAATTATTCATAATCATCTAATAACGATAATTTCACCAGTATGTATTTTATAGATTCCATATATTCGAGTATTTTCAGGACAGTTCAAATTTTTCCTCTACTTCTTCTTGACATCCAGAAAAATTCTTAAGAAATAAAATGTTCCAGTTTTTAAATATGGTGGTTAAAGAATTTGGTTCTTCTTTTTCTGATGGAATTTGTCATTTTCTCAGTTTCACTGTATTTGTAACGATCTTTATTACTTATTAATTTTTATTCATTTTACCTATTTCTATTGGTTCAAAGATTTTTCTCAAGGTGTTCGTTCCTTTTTTATTTTATTTATGGTTTATATTTTCTAACATTGAGTTCCGTATGATCTTCAAATAGTACAGTGTGCTAAATCGTTTAGGGATCATACTTTTGAAAGACAATAATTTGTGAGATTGTATTATTTAAAGTGTCGTGAACAAGTATACATTACTGTTGGTTATCTATAATTTTAAAAGTACATCTTTGTTAGTTGTTTTTTGTGATGGTGAAGACAAGAAGATTAATTTGTTTATTGTATTTGTATTCAGGACTCATGTTTAATAACTAAATTAAAAAATTATGGAAATAAAATCACATAAAAATAATACCAATAGTTATAATTTTAATAAGAATTATAACAATTATATTACAAAGTTTTCAAAATTTTTAAAAACTTGTTTTTTACTTTTTAGTCATACTTTAATCAAATTATTATCATAAATTGCATGAGTTTAATTAGTAGGTTAATTTGGGTTTCAAAAGATAACATCATATTTTGAAATTTCTAATCTAATTATAAAATATCAAACAAATTTTCAATCAAACATTTACATTACAATAGTGAAGTTTTTATTTCATTTACTTAATTAACTATCACAATTTTTAACAAACATTTTTATAAAAGATTTCTCATTTGATCCAACTCTGATAATGCATCATTATTGCAAGGTTTTATGTCAAATTGTCAAATGGTTATCGGATTTGTTATCTGCGACCCCAAAATCCCCATATACAATTTTTACACCACGTACTTACCCACATACGGGAGGATGTTTGCAAAAGTAATGGTAGAATATTGTATTATCACTCGACCTTAGTAACTGTGCAAAATTTCATCAACAGGAAGTGTCAAATTATTACACCTGCAAATTATTACCCTTAATTTATTCGCCATATGGAGGGGATGTTTGCAAAAGTAATGGTGGAATATTGTATTGTATCTTAGTATCGGTATAATATTTCATCAATCGGCAACGTCAGGAAGTATGTTAAATTAAGGATGCAAGATTTAAGGACAAACGTAAGAAAAAATTTAAAACTGAAAAAAATATTGCGAGTTAAAATAAAGCAAGTAAAAAAATACCTCCGCAAGCAACCTAATTTCAGAGAGAGTATATATATTTACCGTATAATTAATTTGTCTTATAATAGTCGTCAGTGTAATCAGAAGTTTATATAACATTGTCTTCTCAACGCTACTAAAACCCTTCATCTTTTCATATGATCACTGTTTTGTACTTGTGTTCAATTTTTGTGTTTCTGTTATTTATTTACTCTAATGTGATTTACAGTTAATATAATGAAATATTTTAAGTTTACTGGAATGTAAGAGTAGGTATTCCTAGATGTGTCTGTACGACTCGAGTTATACCATTATTTTGACACCATGCCTGGTACCAATTTAACTAATAATATTGCAAGATTACAAATATCCCCTACAAAAAAAGTCCTTAAGTCGTGCAGAAAAATACATCATTTTAAATGATTACCAAAGCGAATTTCAGAGTAATCAAATGACGACGTTGATTTCAAATGTTGTTAATAAACTGCTAACATAAGTGGAAGTTGTGCTGCTTCAGTGTACAATGTGATTCACGGATACGAATCTACTAATAAGTTACGGTTTCCTAAAAAAAAACAAAACCCCACACAGCTCTACTGAAGAAAAAATTGACCAATTCGATGAAAATGCAGTTCATAAAAAAGTACACAAATTTTATTTATTGAGAAATGGTTTAGCAATGTATTACCTACTCTGGAAGATAACTCTATTATTGTCTTAGGCAAAGCCCCTTATCATTCATAAAAAAGGAAAAAATTCCAACTGCGACTTTGATATATATATCAAAATGTGGCTTAGTTCAAAAGGAGTGATTTTTGAAGAGGATGAACTTAAAGTTTGATTATTGCAAAGGGTTTCGCATATTAAAAGTAATTATAATGTGCATAAAATTTATGAGTTAATAACATGTAAATAATAATTATAATAATAAACAATAACTAGTAAATCAATGCTTCGATTACCTCCCTTTCTTTTTCATGTTTAGCCTCCAGGAATTACCGTTCTGGTATTACTTCAGAGAATGATATGTATGAGTGTAAATGAAGTGTAGTCTTATAAAGTTTCAGGTTGACCATTCATGAGATGTGTGGTTAATTGAAACCCAATCACCAAAGAACACCAGTATCCACAATCTAGTATTCAAATTCGTATAAAAGTAATTGCCTTTACTAGGACTTTTATGCTGGAACTCTCGACTACCAAATCAGCTGATTTGGGAAGATGCTTTCACCATTAGACCAAACCGATGGGTTTGATTACCTCCCTATCATTGTGTAATCAACCTGATTAAATTAAATTGGGAACAAATCAAAAGTTACATGGTGTCAGAAAATACTGTTATTAAAATATCTGATGTTAAAAATTTATGCTTAGAAGCCATAGATAAAACAGGCCAGCAGGAATGGAAAAACTATATAAAACGTGTAACAGATGCTGTTGAACCAAATTATTAGGAACTGGATAATATAATAAAAATCAAACTGAGTCTCCCGTTGTATCACATAATACTGATAGCACTACAGATTTCTTACAATCAGTTGACGAAAACTGAACTGAATTTATTATTTGTTTATTATCATAGAAATTTAATCTAACATATTATTGATATTTTACTGTTTGTGGACATTCATAACTCAAAAAACAACTTAAATAAAATGTTTTAATTCATTTAAATTATAATATAATAGCGTGTGGTACTGAATATTAACGTTGCATAGTTTCTTTTATATGCATCAGTTTTACAGGAGATGCTTGTGAATCGGCCGCCTGAACACTCATATATACAGTTTGTTTACTTGAACTCTATAAGTTAATTGAATAAGATATAGTGTAAGTATGTGATTTTAAGTTAAGAAACTACAAAAAAAGATAATAGGGTTTTTGCCTTTACCTCTTTTTGAGGTTTGAATAAGACCAACCCCATTAGAAAGTATCTTAGTTACCTAAAGGGAAACCATAATGTACTATATATATATATATATATATATATATATATTTACTGAAATTAATCTTTTTATGATTCATATTATTTTGCTGTACTGTTAAATTATACTTTTTAAATTCTATTAATAGAAACCACCTACTGTAGAATAATATATTGTGATAACCTATCTTACCCTAATTTTTCATGAAAGTACTTCACGAGACTTTTATGAAAAATTAAGGTAAGGTATGTCTTATCACAATATTCTGTACTAGGTGATTTATTTAATGGAATTATTTATTATGTGACTCATTTTCATGAGAGACTCTTACGAGGTCCATCTATCTCCTTACCTCCCCTTGCAATAACCTATATACAGAAATCATCGTGCCAAATCTCATCCAAATTGGTTCGTCTAGTCAGGAGATAACAAACGAAAAAAAAAAACAGATCACCATACTGGAATTTTTCAATGTTTCCTGGTTAAAAGGGGGTTATGAAACGTCAAGATTTGCAAAACCTACGACATGTAAAAGTTACTCGATTACCATATCTTTCCTTATTACACTGTATAGTTATACAGTATAACTACAGATCCAGTAAATTAAAAAAACTATAAAACAGAAATGAACATTTTAAATTATTTAACTAAAATAAAATGATTAATATTTCATTTAAAAAAAAAAAAATTCAAAATAAATTTATTTCTCTTTATTTAATAAAAATTGATATTGATTTTTATTAAATTAAGCATGTAAATCAATTAAGCGTACTTGACACACTGACTTTATTTATTTAATATATCACTTTAAGTACTTAATGTAGATTTACATCTAAATTTAGTTCATGACATGACATAGTATCACTACATCAAAACAGTTTATTATACTATTATTTATCTATTATTACTACTATTATGATATACTGACAATGGTCAGTATAAATAAAAAGATTATTTATTGATAAATTAAACATTTGGTTTCCATATAAAATTGAAAATTTTTATTATTTATTAATAAATAAAAAATAATATAATTCTTTTATTTTATCGTATGAAGTATATAATTAGCAACAACTTTTAAATTTTAAAGTCGGCTATTGTTTTAAAATTGTTTAGTTATGTATATGTTATCCGAATTATACTAGCCGGCCTGTCTAGCTAGAACCTGGACCCTTTGAGCTCAGGTCAGCCCAGTTGAATCTGAGGAAGCCAACTCAGCGGCACTTCGGGGGCTACCCAATGGCCACAGAGCTCGCTTCGCTCGCCATTCTTGATTTACCAAGAGGATCAGCACCCTGGATTCCCGCAGAGCTGCTTCATTCGCATTCCCATCAACCCAAAAGACCGCCTGGACCCCCAGCACTGTACATTATTTTCATGGTTCTGAGAATAATACTGATAAATAATAATTATAGTATTCAGGATTAATAGAAACCTGAAAAAGAAACTAAATTACAAAAGACAGAATAATAGTAAATATGATAACTAAAGTACACACTTCTGAAAACAAAAAATTCATAATTTATTTCTTTGCCATGTTGGCAGAAATATAACAATGAAGTAAAAGGATTAATCTATTTTTCCTTAATGAATATTTTTAATTCACCCTCCTATTTCTAATTCACAACTTCACCCTCCTTGGGGGCGAAGAAATAATGAATATTTTTAATATGCTAACCTTCAAGGGAGCAAGGGCCTCGGTAGATGGCTTAAAACCTTCCCTGGGGTAACACGAATGTATCCTGTAAATTTGAAAGTAATCGGTCGTTTGGTTCTCGTGTGACGCGATAACAAACAAACAGACAAAATGTATATATATGTACATTTCTGAATAACAATGAACTGTTAGATTGAAAGTGTACGTGATACATGCAAAAATTTAGCCTTCAACCTATTAAATACCCCGTATGAATTCTGAAAATCAGACGATTGTTTGCAGAAATATAGTAAGAGGACCCCGTTGCATCTCACAAGCTCTAGAGGCACCCCATTTGTTACCAGTTGATGGTGATGATTGGTCAAGTGTTCATGGTCTTTCTTTTCTTTTTCTTGTTTAGCCTCCGGGAATTACCATTCTGGTATTACTTCAAACGATGAATGAGAGTGATATGTATGAGTGTAAATGAAGATTAGTCTTATACAGTTTCAGTTTGAACGTTCCTGAGATGTGTGGTTAATTGAAACCTAACCACCAAAGAACAACGATATCCACGATCTAGTATTCAAATCCGTATAAAAGTAACTGCCTTTACTAGGACTTGAATGCTGGAACTCTCGATTTTTAAATCGGCTGATTTGGGAAGACGCGTTCACTACTAGTCCAACCTGGTGGGTTAGTCTCCCTGTTCTGATGCTCGCATACCTCACCACTCTAACCTCACACGCAGTCCCATGGGAAGCCCATTATTGTTAAATAGAAATTTTTTAAACTTATTTAATATTATTTTATTTAATGTAAATCTAATTTTATTAATTTTGTAATATTATTCATTCGAATGATTTGAATTATTCAGTTCAAACCCAACTCACACAATGATAGAGGCTTACAATTCATTAAAGTTTGTGCTTCAACTGAAAAATCTCCACTATTACATAAATATTTTTTTTTTCGTCATGAAGTATATCTAAAAAACCTTCTCAGTTACGTCAAGAAACATTAGTAAAAATTTAATTATGATTGAATATTTTTTGTTTATCTCAAACAAACAAAAACCCTCTTCCTCTTTACACAATAGTATAGATTATTTAATTAATAAGACAATATTATCCATAAACAAACAAAATAAATTTGTGAAGGTGCAAAAATTTAAATGTAATAATTGATTTAATAAATACTGTACACACGATTTAAGAAAAAAATAAAATATATATTCGAGTGTGAGTGTGTACAAACTCATATAGACAAATATCTCTAATTAAGCTGTCATCTAAGAGGAGAATTTTTTATAAATCTCAAATTTTAATCTGGAGGATACTGGTTTGAATCACATTTAGACTTTGTATTTTTCATAAAAAAGTAATGCAACTGTGATTTAAATGTTATCCATTACTTGTTAGCATTAATAAATATAATAAAACATTGAAATAGTGATTAAAAAAAATTTGTTCAGATTAATGAAAGCAAATTACCTTTGTCTACAAAAACGTAGTAATATCAACAGTCTTTATGTATCACAAACATTTTATCCAACTAATCAACGAAAAGAAGGAGAATTTTAGTTGTTCTCCCCCTCTTTCCATTAAATATATATTCCCCTAAAATATACGTATATAAATTAATATTTATTATAGACGTTGACAGACAGAATAATTAAATACTTATAATAGGCAGTTTTAAAAATAATAAAAAATTAAACCCACCATTAAATTTTGATTTATTATCATTAGCAGAAATGATAAGCAGATAAGTAAAATTATCAGATAAGAACAATAAAATAAAATTATATGCATAAGAATAAATTATGATAGTATTTCTAAATAATGCAGTAGACTAAAGATGATACAGTAGAATAATTACATCAGTGGATGTGTTAATAAGTTCTATTATAAAATATATAACAAAACATTTAGTTTAAATTAAATAAATTGTTAGTGCTTTAGTGTTAAATTAACATGATTATTTTGGAAAAAAACTATTTTGTTTATGTACAGTGCTAATATAAAGTTATTAGTGTTAATAGTTTAGTAGATTAATAATTTTAATTAAAAATAATAGTAACAAGTGGAAATATCACGTGTTATGAAAATTGAGTGTTTTTTTTTTTGTGTGAAGGAAGTGACGTCAGTTTGACAATTTTGTTACTATTCTTCCTTTCTATTCTTTACTAATTTTTTAACTTTATAATAATTATACATCTTACATCCTCAATTATATAATTTATTTATTCCAGTAACCATTTTCTTTGACAATTTTTACGTTCTGAGGGCCGTCTTTTAAGTTTTTACAAAAACATTTGTTTTATTATTTCTCAAAATATTTGCCTTTAAGATTTACATACTTTTGCATGCATTCGAATCAATATTCGAAACATTTTCTCCACTCTGAAGTTGACACCTTAAAAACATGGTTTTGGAAGTATTCAATACTTTGAGGTGATGAAAATTGCTGTTCATGCATTTTTTGCTTGATATTCAGGAACAAAAAGAAGTCATTAGGTGTTAAATCACATTAATATGGGCAATGAGACATTAATTCAATGTTTATCTTTATCAAATTGATGTATACCATTCAGCTTTAACTGTTTTTCGATCTTCTAAAGCAACAGTTGCTACATGTCCAGTATAACTGAAGAAAAACAAGCAATCATTTTCTTGGAAATGTTTCATGAATGAATCACTTTTCTTGGATTTGGTTCATCTTGGAACACCCAAGTTGATTGCTTCTTAGTTTTTGGTTCATATGAATATTTTCAAGTTTCGTCTCCTGTTGCGATGTTGTATATGGATTTTGAATTTCCTCGGTCAAATTTTTTGAATATTTCCTTACACCAATTTACACTAGCCTGTTTTTGAGCTTTGATCAAATTATGTGAAATCCATCAGGAACAGATCTTTTTCACAGCTAAATATTCATGCAAAATTGAATGTACTGTAGTCTTCAATGTGACTAATAATTCCTCTATCTGATGTTAAGTCATATGCTTATCCTCTTCAATCATGTTGCGCACAACATCGATGTTTTTTGGAATAATGAACGATTTTAGTCGACCTTCATAAAATTCATCATTGAAGTATGCACGACCAGGATGAAATTCTGCAAACTATTTATAAATAATCTTTTCTGATGGTGATTCATTACTAAACGTTGAGCGAAGTGGTTTGAGAGGCGTTGTTGTTGGGTTAGGCCCTTACTAAAATCATCCAACAAAAATTTTCATAACAAATTTCCATTTTTTCAGAAAACTGGTTTTTTTTAAACGCTCATGTAAACAGACTACTTAGTCGATTTCTGAGCTGCCATTATTGTAACAATAAAAAAAATTCAAATTTTACAATAGTAATGTCACATCTCAATACCGCCAATTGGTGGTCATTTGAAAAAACTTAAAGGCGACCTCCATATTATGAAATTAACAAAATTTCTCTAGTCAAATTAATAAATTTCTCTAATTTTTTCTCTTAAAACTCATTGTCAAACAATCTAGTAATTTACAGTATTCTGGCACAAATTTCTCTCTTTCTGTTATTCGTTTCAAGATGTGTTTATTTCAAATTTTATCAGCCTGCTTAATTTCTAACATCTTCTGTAATACTGTATTTCAAAGCCCTCTACTCTCTTCATTTCTGTTTTTCGTATCATCCATATTTTACTACCATAATGTACTATGCTATAAACAAAAATTTTCAAGAATTTCTTTTTAATTTTTAGATCTACATTACATACTAAAGCCTTTAATATGATGAAAGTTTTTCTTGTAAAGTCAGTTTTTGATGTCTGCTTTATTTCATACATTGTTTACAAATTAATTACTAAAATAAAATTCAATAACGCTTGGTATACTGGTTGTTCCCTTAATACTATCTGGCCTTAGTCAGGCCATCTACTGAGTTCATAATCCTCAAGCTTGTGAGAATAATACTGATAAATAACAATTAAAGCCTGTTCAATTTATACACACTATCAGTATATTGTAATTTCTTCAGAGAAACATTGGTCGACACAGGACACAAAACTTTGAATATGTAGGTTTCAGAGTATCGACCCCGATCTTAAAAACAGTAGTTATTAAGTTTTAGTTAGCTATTCTTCATTTGGGTAAAACAATATTTTTCATGGTTCTTAACATTATCCTGACAGACATCACAAGGAGGTGATCATACTTTGTTTGTTTCTTTTTTTTTTATCCTTTTTAATTAAGCAACCAGAAGCAGGTGTAGCCAATTGTGTTGCGTACATAGTAACAGTGGCTGTGTTGGTTGACCTACATGCCATACACTGTCGCACCTTTACTTTTTGATAATCAAAAGAGATATAAAAAACTGACTTTTTTGTAAAAAATTTATTCTCAAATACTAGAAATGATTTCTGAATTAAGATTTGACTATAGTAAAATTAATATCGGTTAAGACATAATTTAATTATTACTATAAACCATTAAAATGGAAAAAATCTTGAAACACTAAAACATTTCATAACGACAATAGTCCTATGTTCTTTCAGGTATAAAAACTATATTTAAGGAAAATATTACTTCAATCAGTTGTGTGGTTATTGCATGAAAGAGTAACAGACTCACGGACACCACTAGATTTTTATATACATCAGATTTAATTCCATATGCTTATTTCTGTCATAATTTTTCTTATAGTAGTAATAAATCAATGCCTTTAACTTATTTTTACTTTCTACCAAAAGAATAAATTTATCAATAAATATTACATTTTTATTTTTCTGTTGTCTCCCTCTCATCTCTCTCAAAGATTTTTAAAGTTATTTTCTAATATTATAATTTTTTCTAGATTTTTGTATCAATTATTAAATTAATTGTTTTCCTACAGATAAAGTTTGAATTTTCTTTACATTTTTAACATTTCATTCTGTTTTACATAATTAAATGCTTTAATCATAACTACAAATTTCATGAATAATTCCACTATATGTATAACTCCCAACAAATAAAGCTTCATTGAAAATAATTCACACTGAGATTTTTTTAAACTATATAATAATTTTGAAATATTCTATTTAAATGTCATTATCATGCTCTATAATTGATCGTTAAAGTGTTTTCTCATATAACTACTGCAAAATGTTTCTTCTTTGTTAAATAAATTATGACAATAATTTATTCAAAATAATTGAATAAATGTGTGAGTAATAAATAATTGAATAATTGTGTTGTGAGATATTAACACAAAGAATTGCTAATGATGTGGCCAAAGCAATAAACTTTTCTACTTCTTTAAATATGATTTTAATTTAAATTTTAATAAACAGTAAAAGCTGCAATCCTCTTCCTCAATTACTTATCATTATATACATCTATCACTATTAAATAAAAGAGATAACATCTCTTTTGTTCGTTCCCGATAACCACAAAAACAATCATTAAAAAAATTTTATGACTCCTGGAATGTTTACCACACTTTAAACTTCACCAATTTCACTAGTTCATAAAACATAAATAAAAAAATAAAAATGTATAAATAAATAACCTATAGTGAAATCATTTTATTGTGCACACATTATAATTCCGCTATTGACTATAATACAGAGATATTCACATTTGATTTGATTTATGGAATGTAGTTACGCACAACTGGTAATGTCTTACAGCAAGTGTTAGAAATGTCCAACATTTTCCTAACGTCAGGTTCGAACTTTTTGCACCATATTTTTTAAGATGAATTCCATAAGCCCTAATGTCCTATGAAGGGTGTCAAATTTCATGGTTAGGTAAAACTGTTTTTCCTTCATACTTACATATTTATTTACTGTATGGAAATTACAAATGTCATATACTAATTACAGTTGTAATAATTTAATCATTATAATTTTTTTTTTTTAATAAGGAAAGAGTATTAAATATTTTAATAAAATATAAATGGTTTTAACACAACACATTCTTATGACTAATAAAATGAACAGAGTAGAAAAAAATAAAAATATTGAAATTTGTGAATCGAACAGAGTATTACGTAAAAATGTGAATATGTGTACATGCGATAAATATAATGGACAAGGGATTTATATTATTAAATTAAAAGAATCGGCAATAATTTTGAAGTAAGTATCATCTTTATTAAATTGTACAGTAAACATTATATCAATACAAAAAATCTAACACAGTTGTTTCTATTGCACAGCTCACACACACAACTTAATTTAAAATATTCATCATTTTATTTAAATATATCTTTTCATTCATTTAATTCAATGATGCATTCACGCAGATATGGCAGTACTAATGGCAACAGACAACACTAACTAATTTAATGTAATTTCACAAGTTACATAGTACAAATTTCGCTAGTACAATCGGTAGACTGGTGTAGCCACAAGGCTTAACGCATCATGTACCAAGTCAACTGGGCAATCGAGTTCGAGACCAAGTCAGACAAAGTTACTTTTTTTACGCATTAAATATTATTCATTTATTTAATTCTACTGTACACTTGTGACGTGACAACATAGAAGATGACTACAACAGCATTTTTTAGTATGGGGTTGCGATTTTGCAAACATTATTTTTTGATAGTTAACAAATGTAAGAAAAATATGGCCTTTATTAGGCAAAATCTTGAGATACTGATGGTGATTTGCTCTACAACCACATCCGCTTGACCTTTTATGTTAAAAATTTAACTGGATCAATACCCCATTTTAAAAAGTAATCTGACTAAGTTTCATCAAAATTGGTCCAGTAATTCTGAAGATATAAGATGATTTAGAGGCTGGCACTGAACAGATGTACTTGCGAATACAGAAAATTTCCTTCCAGTTTTTTGGATTTCTTATGTGTCAAAACATCAAGATCCAGTGAAAACCAGACGTTGGACCGATTACAATTCTTTCCTTTCTAGAACTATAGAACTATCTAGATCGGAAAATAAAAAAAAAATGGTAAAAATGCCATAAAAGTTTTGTGAAATCTCCATAAAGCTTCCTTACTTAGGATATATACCGTTAAATCTTAATCGTTTTTTTTTTTTTTCATTTATGGTTGATATGGTAAAACATTTGTTTTGTTTTAAATTTAAAATTGAATAATTGAGTAAAAATTATTGCCATATTAATTGGTATAATTTTTAACGAATAGTTTACAAATGCTTGATTTGGCAAACAGATCCTGTTGAGTGATAAAACCAATTATAATTCATACTTCATTTCTCTTTTTTGATAAAAATAAATTTAACATTAGATGTTCTTCGATAAGGATTATTTATACTTTTAGGGTAGAGTAAATTTCTTATGACAAGGCATCTACAACTGTTACATTTACATCATTAATATATTTTTCCACGTTAAAAATTATTATCAAGTATATGACGATGAGGAAACTGGATTTTATAACAAACAAAAAATCGGAGATTCGAATCTAGAACTTTCTGGATGAAAGACCAAGACGCTATTTTATTGCAGCAAATTTTAGTACATCAAAATAGTCATAGATTGCCTGTGTATTATTTGTAAATTATCATCATCATTTGGTGTTCCGCCTGGTAGTAGATCCCTTACCCCCCTACTGTCTCCATCAGTTTCTGAACCTAGCCTTTGCTTCATCCCTTGCAGTTTCCAGTCTTCACTTCATCTATTAACTTTTATCCTTCGTCTTCCTAAGTTCATTTTTCCTTCTACTAACTCTCCGATGAAATAATCAAGGTTCTACTCCCTCTAATCACATATCCTAACCAGTTTCCTTTTCTTTTTTCATTTCCCACACAAGAGCTCTTCTTTAATCCTGTTCATTATTTCCTTGTTCCTCACTTTATTCGTCTACCTTACTTTCTCCATATCCATATCTCAAGAGCCTCAATCCAATCCCTTTGCCATTTCTACTATATACATTAAGAATACAATTTCAGGAATAAACATTACGGTTTAATTCAATAATTATATGTTGTATATAATAATTATACGTAACTTTCATTAATATTTTTTTTTAACAGGGAGGAACAGTCGCAACCAATAGTAACCAGACATGAAGAAAATGAAAAAGATGGCAATCAAACGGACGATTGTGATAATAATGGGGACTGTAGTATTACTGTGTTTCCCCATATAATTCCGTATCAAATAAATAATGCAAACTGTAGTAATAGTAGTGTTATACAAACATTAAGTGGTAGTCATAAGGAAGATATACATAAAAGTCAATTACATAAAAAATCTGCGAGGAAAGCATTCATATCACAAGTAAGTTTAATATTTATTTATTTATTTATTAACGATAAATTTTTAATTAGTGATAAATAATTTTACTGTTTTAATGAAGTTTTTTTATTCCTTCTATTCGGTACTTGGGTTTTTAATATTAAATTCTTCATCGGTGTCCTGCAATATAACATTTCTTTCTTTTAATAAAAATAAGATACATGCAAATGGTTATTACAGGGGGAAGAAAAAAGCTAACAACACAGTTGTAGGATTTTCCCATCATGTGGCTTTTTTCTGATTAATGGCTTACACACACATACAACTTAATTAAAAATTGGCCAGTGTTACACTAGCGCTCCTTATGATGGCAGAAGATACTACTGATGCAGTATACCCATTTAGCCACTAGTTTAGAGCATTTTTTAGGGTGGGGGATGCGATTTTGCAAAAAAATCTTTTTTCAAATATTATTTTTTAATTATTAAAAAATGTGCTCAAGAAAGATAAGACCTTAATTAGGCGAAATCTCAAGATACTGAGAGGTGACCTTGCTCTACAGTCTCACCCACTTGTCCTTACAAATTGAAAATTTAATGAGACCAGTGCCCTATATACAGAACAAATCTGACCAAGTTTAGTCAAATCAGTCGAATAGTTCTGGAGATATAAGGTGATTTAAACTGTGACACTAAACACACAAATATATATGAACATCTGGAAAATTTTCATTCAGTTTTTTGGCCCAAATTGGACCAATTACAATACTTTCTCTTCTACAACTATAGCACTAGACAGGAAAGTAATAAATATAAGTCCTTATAAGAAATAAAATGTAGTTTTAAGTCGTATATGTTTCATTTGACTACATCTTTTCATTTGTTAGTTGTGAGAAATTCTACATTACATTTCAGCCACCTTTATATCTTAGTCTGTAATTAAGATATAAATTTTTAATGGAAAACCCAGAAATGACAAATAGTTGGGAAATGAAGCAAACCCTGAATCAGTCTTTTCTGATTGGCTGACATTTACCAGGAGACACGAGCATGTACCCAACATTTACAAAATAAAAAAGTATGAAAATTTTGCCTTTAAAAATTCCAATAAAATTTTTAAATCAATAGCACCCTAAATATTAGTTTTATTGAATTATGTTTTATTAGATGATTTTCTATACAAAAGAATTGAGAGGAGAGTGGAAGAGGTGTTAGGAGAAGACCAATTTGGGTTCAGGAAAAGTATAGGGACAAGGGAAGCAATTTTAGGCCTCAGATTAATAGTAGAAGGAAGATTAAAGAAAAACAAACCAACATACTTGGCGTTTATAGACCTAGAAAAGACATTCGATAATGTAGACTGGAATAAAATGTTCAGCATTTAAAAAAAATTAGGGTTCAAATACACAGATAGAAGAACAATTGCTAACATGTACAGGAACCAATCAGCAACAGTAACAATTGAAGAACATAAGAAAGAAGCGGTAATAAGAAAGGGAGTCTGACAAGGATGTTCCCTATCTCCGTTACTTTTTAATCTTTACATGGAACTAGCAGTTAATGATGTTAAAGAACAATTTAGATTCGGAGTAACAGTACAAGGTGAAAAGATAAAGATATAGCTGATGATATAGTAATTCTAGCCGAGAGTAAAAAGGATTTAGAAGAAACAATGAACTGCACAGATAAAGTCCTACGCAAGAACTATCGCATGAAAATAAACAAGAACAAAACAAAAGTAATGAAATGTAGTAGAAATAACAAAGATGTACCACTGAATGTGAAAATAGGAGGAGAAAAGATTATGGAAGTAGAAGAATTTTGTTATTTGGGAAGTAGAATTACTAAAGATGGACGAAGCAGGAGTGATATAAAATGCCGAATAGCACAAGCTAAACGAGCCAGTCTAACATAAATAAATAAATATTTATTTTATAAATATAATTTAACCAAACTTAACCTATGCTTACTTCGCTCTAACCTTGACTAATTAACACCGTAATTTTTTGAGTGTAGGTTAAGTTTGGTTAAATTATATTTATAAAATAAATAATTATTTATTTAACCGAAATCTGATTGAATACTTTGTTTTTAAATAAAGCTGTAACTGCAGTGGCGTTAATATGTAAGTACCATATTATTTTACTCAGAATCAAATTCTCTACAAGTTTTGTTTAAAACGTTTACGTGTTTATTACCCATTTAACATAGTTATTTTACATCAAATATAAAATAGATTATTTTTCAACCCTAATCTTTAGTCTTTTACCCCAGATTTCTCAAAAAGTACTTTAAATACAGTTCTAAAACCTATTTTTTATCGATTTTTCGAGTCAAATTTTATATAAAACCACTAAATTTATTCTTAATTTAGGTCCCAATAATTACAGTCTGGCTTAATTGTACTGAATGTTCAGAAATCAGGGTGAAATCTTTCACCAGTCAACATTCACTAAGAAAGTGTTTCCGAAATAATATTTAATATAACGGTTTTTCTTTATTTTCAATAGTAAAACATGTCCTGAAAATCTATTACATTATTTGTGAATTCTCTCTCTCTCTCTCTCTCTCTCTCTCTCTCTCTCTCTCTCTCTCTCTCTCTCTCTCTTGTTTTACAAAATTAATCCAGGATGTAAAATTAATTTGCACACATATTATCTAATATTAAGTTTTTAAAGAGATAAAAATAGATTTACCATTCTCAGTGGCAAAATGGTAGCATCTTAACTTTCATTCAAATGTCTCAGGTGTGAATCCTCGTAAGGCACGACATTTTTCATATGATATAAAAATTCCATTTTCAAATTCCCAGGTACAAGCTTCTGCAAAAAATTAATTCATCTGCCAAAAAAAAAAAAAAATGACCTAAGATATTAAAATATTTTAAACACATAATTAGATAAATGAAAATAAAAAAATATTCTTCGATCCATTAAAACACGGATACATTAAATGATTAATTCAAAATCGTTTTATAATTTTATAAACTTTATTATAGCTATAAATCTTTATTAATGACTTTTATATACAATTATGGTTTTTGTTAATGTTTATCCCCTAGCTTTTTATTTTTTTAGCACCTTGTTTTTTCCCCTCTGAAATATAATTAGGAACAGCATGATGTGTAACGTTTATAATAAATTACAAATGTTTTTTGCATAATTCCATAATTCTTTTGAGCCTAATCATTTTTCTACGTGGATTAAAATAGACGTAGTAGAAACATATTACAGTTAATAAAAGTTGTTTGCATCAAATGAATATCAAGTAATATTTACACAGCTTGTATAAAACTGTCTATATCTAAAATAAAGCCAAGAATAGATATGATAATTAATGGTTTTAATAATAACAAAACAATCATTTGAATACGATGATATATCACATGAGTATAAGATTAAAATTCCTTCTTGAAATAACATTTCAAATGAAATAAAAAATTTTACTCTGTTTTTTAAAATACCTGAAATATTTGCTTCCAGATCTACATGAAACTAAAATAAATTTATTTCCTCACTGGAATTGTAGATAATACTTGCAATCAGCATGACCCATTTTTAAAATATTTCAATGAACTATTTTGTTAGTTAAAAATATGATAATAACAACATTGTATTTATGAATTAAACTATGTTTATTTAATTATTTATTAATTAATTTTCCAGTAGGAGAAAGTTACTTAAACAAGCATAAATAACTATTTTTTAATCCCATATACCTTATCTAAATAATTGGTTACATTAATAAAAATTTTTATCAGAGACCTTGTTCTATTAAACATACAAATATTAATTAAACTGTCTGCTCCATCATTATCAGTATGAGAGTGTAGTATTACAACATTTAATTAAACTCTCTCGGTTCTCTCACTGCAGTCTAATATTAAAAAAATTTAGAAATAAAACATATTTTTTTTTTTAAATACAAAGATAAATCAGGTAATCATATATATATATATATACATGCGTATACATATATATATATATATATATATATATATATATATACGCACAGTTATCAATGAAATGATTTCTTTCATTCAATTCTTAATTAATTGGTTTAAAAATAAGTGTGTTATCAACTCGACCTAATTGTAATTTTTTTTCATCATGAAACCATATTGCTTTAATGAGAACAATTTTTGCGGTAAAATTCATTTTTTTAGTAATTTTTTGACTATTGTCCAAAGATTTTCAACCAGGTTTAACCCTGGGGAGTTGCCTAGCTACAGAAGCACTTTAATGTTTCGTTCTTCAAAAAATTTTTCCAACTTTTCTAATGGCATGGTACGTCACCAAATCTTGTTGAAAAACTCAATTATGGAAATTTGTTTTGAAATTGCGTCACAACCCCTTCATTCAGAATCTTGATGTATCTATACCATCTATTGGAAGTAATGAACTAAGGTCTTCAAATGTGAAACAACCCCCAAAATTTTTTTTCTTCTGGGAATGTTTAATGATTTTTGGATATGAGCTGGTGATGTATTTTCATCTGATGCTTTTCTAATATATGGAAACCTTTGTCCCTGAAAAGCAAAAATGTGACTTATCGGAAAATATTTTTCCAGCCTTCTTTGGTTCCTTAGCATGTGCTTTAACCCACAAGAATCTTTTTTACAATTGCTGGTGTTAAAAGCTGCTGTTTAGCTGGTCGATAAGTCTTCTATCCAGCTGTAAGAAGTTGATATCTAATAGTTATCCTGTATAAATCTGTTCCACTAGCCGCTAATTCTCGATTTAAGTCCACAGCAGATACATTTGAATCAAGTTTACTTTTTCTCACTAATAACCTATCTTATATTGGTGTAATTTTAACACATTTGCCTTTCCTTTGAGGTGAAAAGGAACCAATTTCTTTAAATTGTTTTAAAATAACATTTACAATTCCCAGTTCAACACCACACTCCAAAACTACTTGTCTTTTCATACTTGTGTGCTAGAGACTGATTTTTTTAATCAATATTCAATTTTATTATGGTTGTGTACAAATCAAATTCAAAAATGTCCATCCAAGTATACAAATCTATATATAAGATCCAAGTATACAAATACCTAAATTTATACCGCCTCTTCTTGGTACTCAAGTAGTTTGGTAGAAACAGCAGTTCTTAAAAGATATGTACAAAGATTGTACTTTCCATCTGGTGGCAGTACAAAAAAGTACAAGCTGGATTCAATCATGTGTTAATCTAATATAACACATTTATTTTATTACATAAAGGGATTTTTAATTACTGTTGATATTAAATTTTGTAGATTGAATTATAAAAATATATATTGTTGATTAGTCATCAGTTTTCAATTTTTTTTTTTTTTGGGGGTTAATTGACCATATTAACTTGATGCTGGTGTGCAGGAATAAAAATTTTGTAACATATGAGAAATGCCATGACTGTCTGGGATTCAAACCTGGAGTCATCCAATTAAAAGACTAAGACATTCCAGCGATAGAGATTGATGAAGTTCCTGAGGTATAATTTAATTTTTTATTGAAAAAAAAAAATTATAGATTATACTATGTAAGTATGTAAGATGCTCAACTATACAGGTTATAAGGGACGTAATGTAATATAGACCAATCAAAATAACTCATTTAGAGAGAAAAAAAAATTGTTGTCTGGACTTATATACGTGGAAATGGTAAAAGGGCTTATAATAAAAGTAAAAAAAATAAATGCATGAGCAGGAGTGGTGGAGGGTTGATTTGGGTGAGTTGAAAAGGGGTAAAAATGGTATTATTGCGATTTCCGGTGAAAGTTGACATCAAAAACACTTTTGGTTATTTAAGACACAGAAAGGTATACTTTCTCCAAGTTTCGTCAAAAATTCAATTAATTTGTGGAAATGAAAAATAAAAAACGAAAAAAAAAGAAAATATTTTTCGCATTTCTCAGAAATTTTGAGGTTATTTTAAAAAGTGGTTTCTACAAAAGTTTTTTTTGAACCCCCCCCCACCCCCGCACTATCCCAAATCATCTTCCACTACCTCTGCTCATGCATTTATTTTTTTTTTTTTTATTATAAGCACCTTTACCATTTCTACTTATAAAAATCCAGGAAACAATTTTTTTCCCCTAAGTGTAATTTGGTTGCAGTAATATACAAGTCATTCCCAAAACTGTTATAGTCAGTCTAAATATATCGAGTAACCTTTGTCAGCCTTAAAAAGAAAATGAATATTGAAGTAACTTCCCTTCTTCGAAAGAAGTGAGCCAAACATTCTATTGCAAGTTGATGTACCAATGTCTAGTTGTAGCCTATTAATGACAACTTCACTCTTTTCATTAAAAGACCATATACTAAACCTAATTACTATCAGAGAAAACAACTCTTGTATTTCAGATGTCTTACATGTGTTAAAGCTATAAGAAAAATTGAGGCAAATCTTTAAAGTAATAAATTAATTATTCATTTTTTGAGAAATGATGCATTACATCACTACATCTAATGAGAAAAGTATATTTTATCATATTGTCTATACTTGACGATACCTTCATATTTAAAACTTCCTTACGCATTCTGTGCTGCTAGTTAACTGTGTGAATGCTTTCTTTTCACATTTCTACCCTTTGTGATTATCAAAAAAGTTTAATACAAAAATAAATGATGTATTTTTTTTTTGTCTTCAGTCATTTGACTGGTTTGATGCAGCTCTCCAAGATTCCCTATCTAGTGCTAGTTGTTTCATTTCAGTATACCCTCTACAAAATGATGTATGTATTATATATATATTTTTTTTTTTTTTTTTTTTTTTTTGTAACCATCTACTACAGTTTAAACAATTGGACGACCTCACAAAAATTAATATGAAATATCAAAAGTATTTGTAATAAAACTATTATTATTTATAATCATTTACAGTTCATTATAATATTAAAAAAACATAGTATTATCACATAATTATAAAGCTAATTGTTTAAATAATTTGATTATATTTTTAATTATTATTTACAAAATACGTATTAGACAGCTAATTCGAATTAATAAATAACTGTTTTTTTTTTAACAAAATTTTACTTACTAGACATTATTTTTTTATGAATTTTTATAATCATTACTTTGAAAGAAAAATTAAAAAAAAATGGTCATATGTTTGATAGATGACCCAAACCCTATTCTTTATGATTATGAATTATAAAAGCATTGTAATATTACAATACAGAATGAGTTTTGTTGATTTTAATGGTTGAAATTATTGTTAATTTTTATCCCGGTAATAATTACATTGCTCATCGGTCATGGTTGCAATTACTAATTTTAAATCTATCCTACTATAGTTTAAATTAGGTCACCATACTTCGTGTGATGAATGTGGTAACCTCCAGTCAGGAGGAATATGTCCTGGGAATTTTCCTGGTTATTTCTGGGGCATTTAGATGGCCTTCTGCTATATACTAATTACAAAAGAGAGATTGTACTGTAAGTGAGTTGCAAGTTATATAAAGTTACTTCAGACATTGGGATGAACTGCTCCACGAGGGCAGCCATGAAGTGGGGAAGACACTGTCCAAGAGTTGTCCGCAGTGGATGATGAAGTTTAATTCACTTCTGTGGCTGAGGTTACCCAGCGAAAATCACATCATGGCTTATGCTGACGATGGGTTCCTGGTGGTCGAAGGAGATTCACGGAGGGGGGTTAAATTCCAAGTCACTCAAGCATGCAGGATGCTCAAGCTATGGGGTCATCAGCATAAGATAATATTTAGAGAAGACCAAGATGATGCTCCTCAAAGGCTGTTTGGCTGTGAAGCGGTGAGTCCACATATCCAGATGGGAGAAGACATAGTGAAGGTGTTATATGCATGATCTTTTCCCTAATGTTGTTGATTTGTCTCTTGGGTACATCCAAATAAGTATATGATGCAATTTCTTTCAGAGCATGGTGCTTTTCAGGGCAGACTACAAAAATTCGGTCTGGCAGACTCTGGTATATGTCTGCAATGCGGATTATTGGACAATGCTTATCATGTGATATATGAATGTGCTAGGTATGACAATGCGCTCGGAGATCACTTATTGGCCTACATTTTATCTCCATGTTAATTGAAAAAACCGGGCCAAATGGGTGATCGTAGAAAGTTTTATTGCATATTTGGTGAAAGAAAGTATTGCTGAAGGGGTGTGATGTTCTGCTTGAACTTTCCTTCTTTGTGTTTATGTTTGGTTTTATTGTTATTTTGTTTTATTGTTTGTTAAAATGTTGCTGTTTTTGTTTGGTTATAGATTTTTTTTGTTTTTTAGCTATGTTTTATGTTACTGTTGTTAAATTATTAATGTTATTGTTAGTGTTTTTGTGTTGTCGAACTCATTTTTACCTTTTGGGTAGGTAGAGTTCAGTTCCTTCATTCTTATAAAGTCATTCAGTCTTGTTTGAGACTTGACTAGATGTGTTTTATTTGGAGATCATGTTAGTTAGTAGTACACCAATGGAATGTCTTAAAAATTACTGTAGGGCTTCTTTTTATTAAAAAAGCTGAAATCTGGATGAAATTTTTCACTAGCCATAACTGAAAAACAAAGCGTTTCCAGACCTATGTTTATAGAATGTTTTTTATTATTTTCACCGGTGAACATGTCCTGAAAGTTTCTCCATATCTTTGTGGGTCACCTGTACATATGAATATACATTATTGAGCATTGGCAAAGATATTCTGGAATCTGGGAATACGTATTATCTTTTTATCATAAATTTTCCAATTAATATATCACACTAAAAAAAATTGTGTATCATAATGGCAATATATACGAATACATAATTCCATTATTCATAAAATAATATATATAAAAAAATAAATTAATAAAATTAATTACCAATTTCAGGAAGATAAGTTGAGTAGTTCAACAGTAAGCTCTATTAAATAGATGAAAAGGGAGGGATTTAAAAAAAAAATAAATAATTGGTACAAAATAAAATTTAAACCTTAGGAAAATATATATTAGTCTGTAAAATGAAACTAAAATTTCTTTACAACTAATTACATTATTGAACCTAATCTGTAAATTAAAGCACATAGTACAAAATTATGTTATAAATAAAATTCAAATACCATTCAAACATGCTCAACCTATTGTTGAAATTGCCAATTAATTTTATTTATAACATTTTAAAATATTTTTAATAGAATCTCTTTCAAATTATTCAATTTAAATCACCTAGATTTTATCTAGGTGAAAAAATGAACTGAAGAAGTTGAACTGAAGAAGCGTAAAATGCGTTGTTTCATTTCAAAGTCATGTATTTTGTATATGTAAATCAATTTATTGCTTAATACTATGTCCTAATTTTTTTTTATTGCTTGACATATATAAAATTCATTATTGATTTTTCTGAGAGTAATGATATTCAGTATACAGAAAATCCCTGTGGTGAAAATATAGGGTTGAATATCAGTAGCAAATCAGTGGGCTTAGCATACATGCATTCAAATCAAATATTTAACTCATTGTACAAGTTAATAGGAAACTACTTCATTCTTCACTTTTCCCTAGAAGGCCTGGAAATTTTTAAATATGTATATCTTGATAGTTGGAATGACTAGGATCATATTAAGTTAGTTACATGAAATCCAATAGTTGAGTAAATTTGAAAAAATCCTTTAATATGATACAGAAATCAGTAATTACAGACAATAATTGTTATTACATACTTAGAATTTGAGTAACATATATATTTACAAAAACAAAATAAATAAAATATAAATTCATGCCTAATTAATTGAATAATATAACAGAATGGTAAGAATTATTTTTGATAAGAAATTAAATGAATAAGTAGTAGGTTAAAGTTCATTACACAGCTATAAACATGCACATTCAGTGATACTGATAAAACTGTAATTTTAAACGAGTTATACAGATTACCTCTGCCATTGTAATTTATTGTAAAATATACACATTTGTGACTTATTACTTGGCTAGTTACATTACATTGCAGAATAAAATATTAATAAACAAAATACAAATAAAAAGGTAACTAAGCAATTATTTAAATTAATTGGAAGACGAGGGCATGATCCTAAAACTGATAACAAAGATTTTACTTACTGTAAATAATCATCATCAATAGACCCTGTGGAAAATGTATAGATGAAAAGATAAGAAAAAAATAATAATTGAAAAATAAAAAGTATTTATGAAACACTATAAAACAACTGTTCATTCAATCTCAATAAAAAGTGTGAATATAGCTCAAAGAGGCTAAATTAATACTTTATATTATGAATACCTAAAACAAAAACAACTGTTTGTATTACAACAATTATTTCATAAATATTGTTTATTTGCCAATTAATATTTATTATAATTGTTATTTTCAAATTCACCCACTAAATGGAAGATGTTAAGCAAACAACTCAACTTTCCTTTCGGTTCTTCTTGTTGCTCAAGTAAGTTTTCATTCTTTCCGAGAAAGCTTGTTTACGCTCTTCTGACCATTTTGGTCTATACAGTTTTTGTTTTGGTTGCTCTGATGTAGCTTCCCATTTGTTTACTTTGTATCTGAAGGTGTCTCTTTCTAAAATATCTGTTGGACTTATGTAGACTTTTTTAGGTCCTTTCGAAGTTTGTCAATCCAAGGTGTTGAGTTCTTGAGCGAGGTTACATATTCTATTACCCTTTTTGTCGGTTGATTTTCTGGTAGTATACTGAGATGACCAAAGAATTTCATTTGTCTTTTCTTAATGTCAATTTCGAAGTTTGAATACTTTTCTGTTGTTTTGACTGACTGTAGTCAGTACAACCATTTTGAATATCAACCATTTTGAATATATTTTGCTCCTAGGATTTTCCGAATGATCTTCCTTTCTACTTTTTCAATTTCAAGTTCATGTTTTCTGTTAAGTGTCATAGTTTTGCTGGCGTAAAGGACTGCTGGTTTTATAACTGTGTTGTAATACCGGAGTTTAGTCTGTCTTGACATACATTTTTTTGTGGTAGATGTTGTGAACTAACCCTAGTGCTTTTCTGACTTTTAGGAGACAATTTTGTTGTTAGATTTTTTCAAGACCTGTTGGTTCTATGAATTCCCCGAGGTATTTAAAGTATGGGACCCTATTGATTTTACCATATTTTGTTTTCAGACTTGTGATACCTGTCTTTGTACATAAGAATTTAGTTTTCTCGAATGAGATCTGCAGTCCCACTTTTTCTGCATTTTCGTTAAGTATCTCGATCTGTTTGACAGCAATCTCCTCATCATCGGTCAATATTGCCTGATAATCCACAAATGAGAGGTATGGTATGTAGAGGTTGTTTTTGGGAAAGCCCAGCCGGATTGGTTTCCAAAACTCACATTCCTTAAGTTCCTTCTCCCATTCTTCCATAACCTTGTAAAGGACAACACTTAACATCGGAGAAAGTCCATCACCCTGTCACACCTGTATGAATGTCGAAGGGTTCTGAGATTTCTCCCATAAATTTAACTTTAGACTTTGTGTTTGTTTTATGAGTTCTTGGGTTTTAGGATCTAGTTCCATTTCTTCCAAAATTTGGAATAGTGAGGACTTATCAATCGAATCATAGGCCTTTTTGCAGTCTACAAATGTGCATACCAAGGGTTTCTATCTTAGGGCTCGTATTTTGAGTTTTCAGGTTATTATTATTATGAGGGCCATTCAATAATTAAAGACACAACAAAATACAGAGGCAAAGCAGTTGGTAAGAGAGTTATGATACTTTCAGAACAGTAAGATGGTAACTCTGTGATTACTTTTGATCATCTGTATGAGTAAAATTAATTTGTTTACAATATCAAAATCAGGCAAACAAAAACACAAAGAAATTTATTAATAAACATCGAAACAAAAAAACCTTCAGACAACTCTTTTATTATATTTAAAATATCGGCCCTGAAGTAAACCACTGGGTTCGTCATCATTCAGTTAAGCACCATTCCTCATTAAGAAATAAGTTTTAGGGTGAATTACCATCATCGTGCTTTCTAAAACCAAAATAACTTCAAAACAAAATATTCGCTTGCACCTCTTCTCTTCAATAAATAAAGATCACAGTTCCAGTTATCAATCTAGACCATCCAAAATTTCTCTAAAAACAAGATTTTTCATTCATTTATCTCTATGCACTGGAGACAGTTTCACTTTCACTCCACTCCATGCTTTTACTCTTGATAATGCAACATACAACTGTCCATGCCCAAAAATTTCTCTTCTCAAATCAATACCAACCAATTCAAAAGTTTGTCCTTGAAAATTATTATTCGTCATACAAAAAGCTAATAATTTGTTTACATCAAAAATTAATTTAAATGTCAGGAAAAGATTTTTGAAAGTATATATTTGAAGTGTCGCTTTATATGGATGTGAAACTTGGACGATCAGAGTACCTGAGAAGAAAAGATTAGAAGCTTTTGAAATGAGGTGCTATAGGAGAATGTTAAAAATCAGATGGGTGGATAAAGTGACAAATGAAGAGGTGTTGCTGCAAATAGATGAACAAAAAAGCATTTGGAAAAATATAGCTAAAAGAAGAGACAGACTTATAGGCCACATATTAAGGCATCCTGGAATATTCGCTTTAATATTGGAGGGACAGGTAGAAGGAAAAAAATGTGTAGGCGACAGGCAACGTTTGGAATATGTAAAATAAATTGTTAGGGATGTGGGATGTAGTGGGTATACCGAAATGAAACGACTAGCACTAGATAGGGAATCTTGGAGAGCTGCATCAAACCAGTCAAATAACTGGACAAAAAAACAAAAAGCTAATCACACAGGTAGCTGAAGTCTCTTCAACCAAAACCCTTATGTATTCTCATCAAACAAATTATTCTTGGAATACAAACTGTTTCTCCTTTCTTACCTCCAGTCAAAATTTGAGTAATTACTTTTTGGTTATAGTTCATTATTTTATGAAGAAAAACAATCGCGTAAATAAAAAAATATATATATTAATATATATTTTGTATACATATCGATTAAAGAAATAAATACATATTACAAGTATAAATAATAACAAGTACAAGTAACAGATATAAAATAATATAACAAGTATACATCTGACCACCACGAGACATGTACTAACGAATCGGGATTCTGCTGTTAGTGAGCGGTAAATTCCAGTGCCTGTTATCTGAGCACATTATTACTTATTGTTGTACGGAATGACATCACTCAGACTTTATGTGCTAGACTAAAGGGGATGGACAGACGCACAGACAGACACATATACACATCTCCTTTAGTAGGGTAGAATATGTTTTTATCTATTTCAGTTTAGCCCTATACTTTACAAACAATTTACATCACTTAGAAGGTTCCAGATATGAATTCCAATAAAGCATAGCAATTTTCAAAAACGAAAAATTTCTTTGATATATATCTTAAAAAAAACTTTAAAGCTTTACGGGAACCATTAAATAACTTTTCAAAAGTTATTTATAGAATAAAAATGTTTACATCAAACATAGAAAAATTAAATTTACTAAAATGCTTCTACCTCGAGATGATCATTTTTCTTTCATGATATCACCACATCCCAAGCAACCAAAAGAGGGGGCACTAAACAATTTTAAATTGAAAGGGTAGAATTGTGACTAATCTTTTTAAACGGCATTGAAAATTGCAAACTGTAATTTCAAAAACGTTGGTCTATAACAACTCTAGACAAAATGGCAGCAATTTAATATTTTTCACAACTAGTTTCAAAATTAGCAAGCATGCAATATGTCCCAAATATTAGTCTTAGCACATTTGCTAAATTTCATTATTCTATGCTTAAGTATTGAAAAGTTATTTAACGGTTGCCTTATTTTTATTAATACTACATATATATATATTGAGTTATCAATTATAAAAAAACTAAAAAAAAAAACAAATAATAATTTTAAAAATGAATATAACCTGTAATATTTTTTTTTTTTTTTTTTTTTTAATAATATGATAATTTATTAATTTTGAAAAACCAAATTCCTATTACATAATTAATAATCAATTTAATTGAGAGATTTACGTATTTAACTAAACAAGATTATAATATTCCAAGAAACAAATTTTTTTTAAATTATATTACTATTGTAAGAAAACTGATAAGTAATTAATTAAATTAAAAAAGATACATCCAAAAAAATATTATGACCTTATTTGATGCTATTACTAATTATCTTTATAATTGTATAATTTTTTGATGATATAATTTATTGTTTATTAGCACACAAGTTAACTTCGGCTAATAATAACTGGTATCTAAAGATTTAAATATTATATTGTAATTTGTAACATAATGTTATTAGATTTTATAGAAGTATACATATTGTAATTCTACTCTTTTTATACTATAATTTGTCTTAAATTATTGTTTGCTTTACAATAAATAAATTTAAGGCATACCAAACCCTAAAACAAAAAATTTTAAACCCTTCTACTTTTTGTATCTCTATTTTTTTTTTTAATATTGATGTTTCACTTCTGTAAAAAATTACATATCATAAAGTATTTTTTTTTTAATTATGCGTAAAAAATTTAGTTATTTATAACACACAAATAAGTGAAATAAATTAAATATTTAAATATATTTTTTCTTTCTAGCTAAATAATTTTTCTTTCACAGCTTCAACAGTCAGAAATCTTGTTCTTTTTAATTAAGATTTGACCTTAGGAAACAGATAGTCCATGGTTTTTTTTTTTTTTGGGGGGCGGAAAACACTTTCATATCGCCTGGAATAAAAGCTTTTATAAAGAATTACAATAAATGTAATATAATCAAATGAAAATAAAAATATATAAAATTCAACTAAAAATAAAACTTTAAAAACACCGAGAGGGGGTGTAAAGGGCCCCTTCTCGGATAGCAAAAAGACTAAGAACTATAACTAATTTAAAAACCTATAACTAAAACAAAAAATATAACTAAAAAAAAATATACCTAATGTAAAACTAAAATATTAAAATTGCAATAAAACTTAAAATTAATATCACTAGACACTTAACTAATATCACAATGAACTTATAACTAATATTACAGTCAGAGTTTTAAAATATGATAAAATTTATTTAAAAAAAGATAAATAATTAAAAATAAAACACAATATTAATATACATATAAAATTTCACAATATCCGAGAGGGATGTAAAGGGCCCCTTCTTGAATAATAGAATAAAAAAAAAACAAACAGATAAATAAAAATAAAACAGACACTATGAATTTTAGACACAAAAAACAAAACTATACACTGCAATATCAAATTTTAGATATAAAACCAGCACTGCAAAAACAGAAACATCCGGTCTAAAATTTTGTTGTCATTGTCCAAAAATTGACGGATATTTCTGGGCAATTTAAATTTACTACGCAAAGCCACATAACGAATCCAATCCACAAGAATGTGGTGCACGATAGTCACATGCTGCCAGGTTAGGTGAATAAGGAGGATGGTCTATCTAATACTGGGATGTTAAACTTGGCTAGAAACGTCTTGACAGACAAAGCAGTGTGAGCCAGTGCGTTGTCCTGATTCCACAATTCAAGTTATTTTTTCTTATTTTTTCATGGAGTTGAGCAAGGACCTTGAATAAAGACAAGAATATTTAACCAACAGTCAGATTGGAACAGATACCAATTTCTTCAATATTTTCATCTGTTTTTGACATCGAAGGGCAACCCAGGCGATCATTAACTTCAATGTCTTCTCGGCAATCTTGGAAACACTTAAAGCACTCAAAAACCTGTGCACGTGATAAACATTCATTAACATATACTTTTTTTAATAAAAGATAAGTTTCAGTAGGGGTTTTACCAAGTTTCATATGAAATTTCACTTTCAATTCTTTGCTCTAATAAAATACGTATAATTTTTTCTGCAAAATAAAACGAATGTTATCCAAATGAAGGCCACGGCCAGAATAATATGTCTACAGAAACTGGAGTAGTAACAATCGAATGAGAACACATGCTGTCACAGCTGTCGGTCGTACGAACTTGGTGCATGTGCAATTCTTCTGTAGCAGCATTAGTCTCATTATTTAAAAGCCACACCTCGTATACTCCTTCAGAAATGTACACAGAGATATGATTTTTTTTTTTTTGTCTTCAGTCATTTGACTGGTTTGATGCAGCTCTCCAAGATTCCCTATTTAGTGCTAGTCATTTCATTTCAGTATACCCTCTACAACCTACATCCCTAACAATTTGTTTTACATATTCCAAACGTGGCCTGCCTACACAATTTTTCCCTTCTACCTGTCCTTCCAATATTAAAGCGACTATTCCAGGATGCCTTAGTATGTGGCCTATAAGTCTGTCTCTTCTTTTAACTATATTATTTCAAATGCTTCTTTCTTCATCTACTTGCCGCAATACCTCTTCATTTGTCACTTTATCCACCCATCTGATTTTTAACATTCTCCTATAGCACCACATTTCAAAAGCTTCTAATCTTTTCTTCTTAGATACTCCGATCATCCAAGTTTCACTTCCATATAAAGCGACGCTCCAAACATATATTTTCAAAAATCTTTACCTGATGTTTAAATTAATTTTTGATGTAAACAAATTGTATTTATGACTGAAGGCTCGTTTCGCCTGTGCTATTCGGCATTTTATATCGCTCCTGCTTCGTCCATCTTTAGTAATTCTACCTCCCAAATAACAAAATTCTTCTGCCTCCATAATCTTTTCTCCTCCTATTTTCACATTCAGCGGTCCATCTTTGTTATTTCTACTACATTTCATTACTTTTGTTTTGTTCTTGTTTATTTTCATGCGATAGTTCTTGCGTAGGACTTCATCTATGCCGTTCATTGTTTCTTCTAAATCCTTTTTACTCTCGGCTAGAATTACTATATCATCAGCAAATCGTAGCATCTTTATCTTTTCACCTTGTACTGTTACTCCGAATCTAAACTGTTCTTTAACATCATTAACTGCTAGTTCCATGTAAAGATTAAAATGTAACGGAGATAGAGAACATCGGACTCCCTTTCTTATTACGGCTTCTTTCTTATGTTCTTCAATTGTTACTGTTGCTGTTTGGTTCCTGTACATGTTAGCAATTGTTCTTCTATCTCTGTATTTGAGCCCTAATTTTTTTTAAATGCTGAACATTTTATTCCAGTCTACGTTATCGAATGCCTTTTCTAGGTCTATAAACGCCAAGTATGTTGGTTTGTTTTTCTTTAATTTTCCTTCTGCTATTAATCTGAGACCTAAAATTGCTTCCCTTGTCCCTATACTTTTCCTGAAACCAAATTGGTCTTCTCCTAACACTTCTTCCACTTTCCTCTCAATTCTTCTGTATAGAATTCTAGTTAAGATTTTTGATGCGTGACTAGTTAAACTAATTGTTCTGTATTCTTCACATTTATATGCCCCTGCTTTCTTGAGAGATATGTAAGGCATACTTATTCCGATGTTCATGTTTCTGGAAAGAAGCCTGACATTTTTTCCAGAATACTTTTGACTTCTTTATTGCATTATCAAAAAATATTTTTATTCATTTCGCTCAAATCAATTTGGAATAGCCAAAAATCACAGGGAAGTAAATCAAAAATTTGGTTTTTTGCTAGAAACTCTTCCATGATGGACATATCATACCTTGTTGGTCACTGTGATGATGATAATCCAATTGCTATGCAACAATCCAGACCATAAATTTCGCACTTAATCATGACCATATCAGATCTTGCACTCTAATAACATCTGACCACTTCTGAGGTCATCGTTTAAATCGTTTCATTCAACTTTGAATCTTTAACGTCAATAAAAGACACTTGACTTTCAGAGCATCAACACAATGTCCCAAAGAAGACTTAAAACACATGAAGATGCTACTTTATCAATAACTTAAAGAAAAACAAATACTGCACTCCATCACATCTATTAATTGTAGTCAACCAAATAACCATAAATCGTAATGTTAGACTTTTAAACAATTATACAAAAGAAACTAATCCCCAACAGCTCTCAAATAATTAAACAAAAGGTCAAAAGCTGTACATTGTTAAACAATGGTAAACGTTGGTGGACAACATGAAAATGGCAATACAGAAGCAGAGATTTATTTCATATCGCTCAACACACTTCTTTCTGGTAGCTTGAAATTTTAATGCCAAAATCAAAACTATTTTAACTACACTTTGGAATATTCTAAACACACAAAACTTACAGAAAATAGACATACTAACAAACTCTATAGTAGTAATTTGACATGTACCTGAAAAATTCTTAAGGATAAACAAAAACTTAACAGATAACATTGGAGTGGATCCCATGTAATTAGTTGAAATAAAGCAACAAATGATGCATAAAAAAAAACACAATTCACCTTAAACCTTAGGTATTAAACCTGCAGGTATTTTATATATTATTTAAATTAAAATGGTTCCTCTTACAAACTAAGTACTGCTAACACTACTGAAGAAAGAAATTATAATTATTCCAAAAAGATCTTATGGTAGAATAATGTAAATGATTTTCTATTTCATCCATATTTTTTAACTTTACTATACAAAAATAAAAAAAAATATATTTAAAACTTTATATGTTCAAATTTATTTCAATATTTAATTTATTATTACATGTTTAATTATAATAATTATTTGTTTCAGTGTATGGTAAATGCTGTAGTTATGACTATAGTAACAGCATCAGGTATGCCGATAGGTTATTCAGCAATTTTATTACCGCAATTACAATCGCCGAATTCAACCCTACCGACAGATGACAGTTGGGCATCATGGATTGGTAAGAAATTTATCCTATATATCAGTATATAAATGGAATGATTAATTCTTTTTTTTTGTCAGTTGACTGGTTTGTTGCGACAACTTGATTCCTTTCTAAGCTTTGCCAGCGTGTTTTATTAACTTCGATTATTTGTCGCATAAATTCTAATCTTTGAATTTTTTTATTATTTTTTATAGTATATGTTTTATTGTAAAACCAAATTTACTATTTGTATGTATCTCATTAACCTAGTACTTAGATTTTTAAGTTTATAGGAGATTCCAGTATATTAATTAACTATTGATAAATATATATAATAAACAGTTTTTAAAAATTAAAATATAAAACTTGAAGAATTTTTTCCTTAATTTAAGAGTTTTTACTTAGATTTTAAATGAAATTAAACTTGAGACTGTAACAAATCACTCGTGACAAATGGATAATTGAAATCAGTAATAACTAAAAATTAACACAAACAAAGTGTTAATTGAGTTAGATTTCATAACTAAATAATTATGTTAATTAATGTTGAGTGTTTCTTATTACAACCAATTTAAAATGTTATCTGTCTATCTGAGAAAATATAATTTTTTGTTTATTAAATTAATAAATTCATTGTGGATTATTTCTTATATAACAGAAATAATTATGATTTAAATTAGATTTAATTTTATGAAAAATACACCATGATTTATTTACCAGCCATATCAGCTGTTATTTTGATTTTTTATCCAATCTATAGATAGGAAACAATCTTTGAACAGATTCATAGGCGAAGATGGTAAATATCCTATTGAGCTTCAATAAACAAACTGCCTAGCCAGTATTAGAAGTCGGCAAAGTACACTGATCATTGAAAGAAAAAAGAATGAACGATAGTATGGTACCTACAATGGATAAACTATGTCTGCCTTTCATCCTGAAAGTTTTAAAGTGGTTTGAATCCTAGTCACATTTGATTATTTCTCCATACTACATAATTTATTTCTTATTAAAAAAAAAAAATAAATATATACAGCTATAATTGAATGTAGGTATATGATAAAAAAGAGAACAGATATCTAAACAAGGAAAAAAGAAAGTAAAAGAATGTCTTACTCAATCTCCAAAAGGACCGCCTCTGAGTGAGATATTTAGAAGTAGCTTACTATCTTGCCTAGGATCCTAATTTTGATTTTGTAATCATTACAGAAGATAAACATATCGATTAATAATAATTATATTAATTGAACAGCAAGAATATAAGATAAATTCAAAATATGGCACAAAATTATCATTTAAACCACATAACGTATCATTTGTATAATGCAACCACATAAATTAATTTTTGTGGTGCAGTGGTAACATTTCAGCTATTTATCTGGAAGGCTCGGCATTTGAATCCCAGTCAGGTTTGGCACTTCTCATATGCAAAATATTCATCTCGTATAACAAAAAATAAGGTAACTATAATTAGATGTTAACCTGTTTACCAATATAAATTATTAATGGAGTAAATAAATAAATATTTTTACAGATTCACAACTCAGGACCCTTAATAATGTAACAAAATTTGAAACAGGTGAAAAATAAAGTTGGTCAATTAATTAATTATCTAATAATTAACTTTATATAAACAAATAATTCAAGATTAAAGTAAAGTTAGCAAATAAAATACTCATTCAAAAAAAAGATTGGATACACACATGTGCAAAAACGCGCGCGCTTAAAATTATTTCTTTCAGTAACCAAATGATGTTCTGTTTCAACTATTAATATTTATTTTTGTTCCCAAAATTATAAGATATTCAAATGTTCAACTATAAAATCAGCATGATAAAAATACGTAAGTAGAAAAAAGAACAAATGTTAATTACAAAGAAAATACACATATATTTAACGAAAATCAATGAGAATAATACGATTAAAGAAAAAAAAAAACTTCAAAACTTTACATAAAAAAATCTGATGTGGACACCGCATGACTTCCTTGCATGCCTATTAAATTACATAAACACATTTTTTTTTAAATGAAAAGTACATAAAATTTTATTTCATTAATAACTACTTTGATATTTTCTATTTTTTTTTATTATTATCATTGAATTATTATTTATTGTAAAGCTTTTTTTACAATCAGAGGTTAATAATTATTAATAAATCAATATATTTAAATTAAAGAAAAAGTTAAAAAAAAAAAGGAGATGAAGTCTTATTCGAACCGATGTGTCTTCCCATTGTTTTTTTTTTGTCTTCAGTCATTTGAAAAATTTGATGCAGCTCTCTAAGATTCCCTATCTAGTGCTAGTCGTTTCATTTCGGAATACCCCGTACATCCTACATCCCTAACAATTTGTTTTACATATTCCAAACGTTGCCTGCCAACACAATTTTTTCCTTCTACGTGTCCCTCCAGTATTAAAGTGACTATTCCAGGATGCCTTAATATGTGACCTACAAGTCTGTCTCTTCTTTTAGTTATATTTTTCCAAATGCTTCTTTCTTCATCTATTTGCCGCAATACCTCTTCATTTGCCACTTTATCCACCCATCTGATTTTTAACATTCTCCTATAGCAACACATTTCAAAAGCTTCTAATCTTTTCTTCTCAGATACTCTGATCGTCCAAGTTTCACGTCCATACATATACTTTCAAAAATCTTTACCTGATGTTTAAATTAATTTTTGATGTAAACAAATTGTATTTATGACTGAAGGCTCGTTTCGCCTGTGCTATTCAGCATTTTATATCGCTCCTTCTTCGTCCATCTTTAGTAATACTACTTCCCAAATAACAAAATTCCTCTACCTCCACAATCTTTTCACCTCCTATTTTCACATTCAGTGGTCCATCTTTGTTATTGCTACTACATTTCATTACTTTTGTTTTGTTCTTGTTTATTTTTATGCGGTAGTTCTTGCGTCGGAATTCATCCGTGCCATTCATTGTTTCTTCTAAATCCTTTTTACTCTAAGCTAGAATTACTATATCATCCCATTGTAAGATCCAAATATTTCATTAATTAAAATTTTATTTGGCTATAACTCTGTAATCAATGAAAATAAGTACCACTTAAAATATATCATTGAAAAGCTCTCAATGAGAACTTATTATTGTAGTTAAGAAAAAGTCCAAATTTTTTTTTGATTTTGGGCTTTATTAGACACTTTCGGTTCAGTCGATTTCAATCAAAAGGGGAGGTTCACAACTAGATGTTACAACAGTCCTAAATCCAAAATTTCAATATTTTACGGCTAATCGTTTTTGAGTTATGCGAGATACATACGTACATACGTCATGCCAAAACTAGTCAAAATGGATTCAGGTATGGTCAAAATGGATATTTCCGTTGAAATCTGAAAACTGAAATTTTTCACGATCACAATACTTCTTTCACTTGGTACAAGGAAATAAAAACACTCAATTATACATTTTTTTGTTTAATATGAGAGTTCTTGTTTTTTGTTTATTATAAAAAATAATATTAAGCATATATAAGTACATATTCAAATAAATAATAGTGTATAGATATAAATACATAGACACTAGTGAATTTTCCTTAACTGAATACTCAATATATATGTTACAAACAAGATTATTAAGCCAATTAAGCTGTAATAATATCTGTTAAATACTTTTAAGTGGAGAATAAACAAATATATCCCCATCCCTAAATCCAATTGACTTAAATTTCAAGAATATTAGAAACTTAATTAATATTCCCAACGTACTAAAGTTCTATTATCTACAACCACTATACAAAAATTCAAAACTGAAAACTGTCCCTCCTTTTTTTTTTATTTTGTCCAAAATTTAATAATTGAATCAGTCATTGAAGAAAGAAAAAATCATTTCTAATTTTTCAGCAGACACATAAAACTTTTTTGTAAAGAAACAAATAATTCATATTTACGTTTAAAGCTGCAGTTAAAGTTCTAGTGTAACTTAAATGTTTAGGGTCTGTTAAATATTAATTTTTTGCTGGCTTCCATGGCGTGAATAGAAGCGTCTCGCCTTTCAGATGGAGGTTCTGGATTGAAATCCCAGTCAAGCATGGAATTTTTCATTACAAATTTCCATTCGGGTTAAATAATCATAGCAGTTGATGCCCACACATCTCAATAAAAAATAATAATAATAATTTTACAATACTTATGCCGATTTAAAATAATGGAATTGAGCTCATTCTTAAATGGATGGTCAAGAAAAATGTAAAAAAAAAAAATAACAAAAATATATTTGATTATATATAAAAAATTATTTTTTAAAAAAGCTTTTATTTAACTAATATTAATAAAAAAAAGGAAACAAATTATAAAAACCCTCTAAAAAGTAAAAAATATGAATTAAATCAAATTGAGAATTTTAAACAACAAAATATAATATATTCACAAATATAAAAATGCACTGAAAAGTAAAAAATAAATTATATAAATATCTAATAAATAAACAATAAATAAATGTAATAATTATTAAATTTAAAAATTAAAAGTAATGAAGATATTTAGTTAAATAAAAGCGTGGCACAGTTGTTATAACAATCTTTGAATAAGTATTTATAGACATTTGCTGTATTATAAAATATATTTTTTGTTTAATGAGGTTGTTTAGTATATATATACTTTATTTATCTGTAATAAAATAACTCAAGTTTTAATTCTTTGATGGTTCAAATTTACACCGAGATGACCTTTAAGGGTTAATAGGATTAAAAATAAAAATTAAATTTAGAAATCTTGCACAAAGTTATTACATTTTGACAATAGTCTGAAAAATTATTAATTCTTATCATTATTATAATTGTAATCGTAATTATGAATTCATTAAATAAAAATTCATAATTAATTAAAATGAAACTTTTAGGGGAAAGAGTGCGTTCAATTTGGCTTAGATTACAAGTAGAATTCGAAGATGAACTTCAACTACCTGAGAACATGTACAAAGAAAGCAAGTGGGTGCATTTTCCCACATTGTTACTTGTATCTAGTCAGTCTCAACTGGAGAGGTTCCAGCAGACATTTCCACCTCCGCATGCATCATGAACATCTGTTCGTCCTGCTTTAAAGTTCCTGCACCATTGTCGCACTTTACTGTCACTCATTGAAGTTTCACCGTACACATTACTTATTCATCAATGAATTTCAGCTGCATTACACCTCTCAGCCTGAAGAAATCGAATTACCGCACGCACTTCACACTTGGCGGGAGATGCTATTGTTGTAGACATGTTTACATGCTAGCTGCATGTTGAGAACTAAACGAAGTGATGCAGTGTGATTGAAGACCATACTAGAGATGCTGCACAACACATATGCACAAACGTTCATCCGATTTTTGCACGAGTTTTTATTTCGTGACCGATTTCAAAAAAAAATAACCCTCGTACAAATAACTAAACCATCTGTACAAATATTTACAATGTAAAATATACTTTCAAATAAACACAGCTTTCAAACAACAACACAACAGAGTTCTCAAGGCTACAATAACTTAAGACTAACCCAATATTTCTATATAAACAACATTTTCTGACCTTCCTTCTTGTTCCAAAATGCAACAATGTTTTAAAATACTCAGAAATATCTAGGATGCCCCAAAACGTTCCAGAAACTTTTAGGAAATTCTGCAAACTTCCAAAATGTAATAGTGTTCAAAACATTCTAGAATATTCCCAGATGTTCCAGAATTTTAAACTTTTATAATGTTTTATGGTTCTCACGCCTAACCTCTTCCACAGTGGTTGCAGTAAGGATGTCTAACACCCACAGTATTTTTTCTCAGTTAGTGTGTAATAATCGTTCCAAGTTTGGTTGAAATTGGTCCTGTAGTTTAGAAGAATATGTAGAAGAGACATACATACAGTGACTTTTATTTATATCAATATTAAGATTTTTTGGGTTGTATGTCGTGTATAATACCCAATATGTTAGTATGTACATTTTTTGAAGTTAATTGATCCAGATTTCATAGTTAAAATATAAATTATTCTTTAATCGTCATTAAAATAATTTTAATAGATTTTACATTTTTACATTCTAACGTAAATAAAACAAAGACACATTAAGAGAACTAATTTATATTAAATGTAAAGATATGATGTAGCAATAGTATGATAAGCACATGTCTGTATATTTAAATTCATTTTAATCGTACTAAGTTGGTAAACAACTTGAATTTTATAAAATAATTTAAATGACATAAATCATTTAAAAAGTAAATGAAATTATTAAATTCATAATATAAACTTATCTGAAATGCAACAAATCTTATTTAAATATACACAAAATTACATTTATAACATTTTAATTTAAAGCGAAAGAAAAACATAATAATAGAATTTAGCTGCATAAAGATTAATGCACTATTTACCTCTATATTTTATATAGAATATTAATAAAGTAATTTATATAGATTTTTTCCAATGAGATAAGATGTATGTGCTACTTAAAACCAGAAAAATACTTCAAACTCAAGTGTTTTTTTTTAAATTTTTTTTGGCATTGTAATATATGAACTTTATTACATCATCTAATTTTTATAAAACATTTTTTTTTATTGATTAATTCAATAAAGCCGTAGAGTAACTGAAAGCTTACACAAAGAAATATATTAGAATTTATATCACGAAAAATGACCAATACCGATCAGGATTTAAACCCAGAACTTTCCAAATGAATACCTATCATTTTAGAGAGGGTTGATTTCTCAGAAACTTTTTTCCATCTATACAAATGTCTTTTTTTTGACTTTATTAAAACTTTTTATGTTTGCGAGTTAAATTATTGGAACAGAATGTCTGATACTGTAAAAATTTCTAACAATTAAAAGCAATATAACAGGTCATAAAAAATTTAATTTTGTTAAAACATGATAAATGTTAAAACGTTTTAAAAAAATGACAAACAATGTATTTTATTTATTAATTCTAATTTAATAATTAAGTAGTACTAAAGTTTGGCTTGGTTTGCCAACAAAAAGTTGATAATTTTAATTACTAAATGTCATGGGTGAAGAATTTCATTTAAGCATGTAAATCTGGTGATACAATGTAATGCTTTTATTATCATTTAATTTAATTCTTTACGTTAACCTATATTAGAATCGAATAGTTTTTTATATAAGATCTTCAGTTAGGATAAATTTATTGTTTCACAATTTACAGATTATTTGGGGTACAGGGTTAAATTCTCTTATTATTTTTAACATACGACTTGAAATATTTATAATAAATGTGGTTATGATGTTCTATATTAATATAGAGAATTTACACAGTGTGAAATGGGATCTGATGTGTTTTAATATTGTTTGCTGTTATAATCACCAATTAAATCAAATCTATACTTGTTAGCACACTTTATTTTACATTGACTGACAGTAGGGTTGTTTTTTTTTTTTTTAGTTTGAACCTATTTATCGTGTCAGAAACATTTAACTGACCAAAGGAAACAAGGTCTTGTTTTAAGTTAATTGTTAAGCTATTTGTGGCCAAACACAGGGTGCAGCAGCATAATTGCCAATTTGAAGGGTCAATAAAAACAAAGATGTTATAGGTATCATAATTATTTTTTCACCATAAGCTACTACATTGGAAATTTACTTTTACACTGTTTCGAAAATCGTATCCAACAAGTGGTGCACCTCATTAGCCATACATTGATTTACCCAAATTCTGAAGCATTGGTTGACTCTTTCCAGTATAGAAAGTGTTGGCTATTGCTTGGCGAATATTCTCCTTCAATTCGGCAAGGGTCCTTAGACAAGTGTACACAAGGGATTTCAGATACCCCTATAAAAAATAGTCACAACAAGCTAAATCGGGTGAACACACAGGTCACTGAAGATCGCCCCTCAAAAAGATCAGGCGCCCAAAGAAGTTTTCCCGCAAAACACGTATTACAGTTCATATCATCTGCTGTGGCTCCATCCTGCTGAAACCATACATCCCCAACATTCATTTCGTCAAGCCTTGGCAAAAAAATTCCTTGATCATTGTCACATAGTGATTAGAATTCACTGTAACAATGACGTTCTTTTCAAAAAAGTAAGGGTCAATAATCCCTACTCTTGACAGTGCATACCAAACAGTTACACGTTCACAATGAAGGGACCTCTCATGAATTTCTTTGGGATTGTTATCACTCCAGTAATACATGTTGTGCTTGTTCACTCATCCAGAAAGTGGGAAATGAGCCTTGTCACTAAAGAACACAAGTTTATCATCAGACAAAGTTACAAGGAATGCATGTTGCCGAGCTGCACAATCGCATTCAGTGAGTTCTTGCATCACAGCCAACTTGTAAGGATGAAAGTGGAGGTCATCATGAAGAATTCTCCTCACAGAACAATCAGAAATTCGAAGGGGAACTGCATACTTGTGTGCCAATCGCCGAGGAGATCGCAAAAGAGCCTTATTACCTTAATATCTGGAGTGATCTCACGGACCATTCCTCTGTCCTTTTTTTTTTAACATGGCCAGTTCTTCTGAATGTATTTGCCTGTGTAGCAATTGATTGCTGAGCAGGAACACGAGCTCGGATGGCAATCTTGAAGTGTGCACGGAATGATCGCTGCTTGGCAACAATTGAATGACCATTAGAAAAGTAAGCCTTTATGTCAAACACGCGCTGTTCCTTCATCTACCACACTTTCAGTATCGAAGTAGAAGGGAGAAAAAACTTCCCGACCCACCCGTTCAAATGAGATCATCACATCCTCTAACTGCCAAACCTCGCTTCCTGGCGCCTAATTCAAATCAGCAAATTATGGTGCTGCACCTGGTACGTATTTTAATTTTTATGAAATTTTGCCCTCAGCTTCCTTGTTATTATTTGAAATGATATATATGTAATAATTTTTCATAAAATTCTCTCATTTTGAAAATTTTATCTCCTTAGAAAGAGGTAGTTAGGGTGGCTCAGAGATAACTCCACGTCACTGCTGCTAGCAGAATAAAGCTTTTCTATTACGCTATACACAACATATTCCTGGTGTGGTTAGCATTTCCAATCTATCTAATACCAGTTACACATAAGGTAATTCACTCATTCACATTTTATTCCATAATTAAGGCAAATGTTTTCCAATCAAACACATAACTTAGAAAAAATTGGAAAAAAAACAATGTGCGAATATAATAGAAAACCTCTTCAAGAGTTATCAGCAAGTGATGAATTGTGGTTTATAAAACACTGCTACCTAAAAGCACTGAGCAATCTTTTCTTTTACAATAAATATTTTAAGGAATAAAATTGATAAATATTTGGTACTATATAGATTTTTCCTGGATAAATAGTTATACTATGCAGCCTATTGTATATATAAATGTCAATTTTTAAAATTAGGGTAATTTTTTTATAGATCTTAATGTTTTATGACCCCTCTAACCAAAAAACACAAATTTAGATTCGAAAAATCCCAGAAGGATATATATATTTATGCTTATTGGCTTTCTTTTATTTATATTTCGATGAACCAATTTGGATGAAATCTATCAGAATGATTTCTATTTATGGAAGACTGATACAATTTAATTTAGGTTGCAATTGGTCAAGGTCAGAAAGATAAAAACTTTATGACAAAACCCTTTCTTTTCTTGTTGTTTTTGGACTCCAAGTCATATTCTTGTACTAATTAAATGATTCTATTACATTAATATGTCAGACTGGTTATATATTTGAACAATTTCATTCAGGGATGAGAATAATATACCTAATTTTTTTTCATCGATTATTATTTTCCTTGATATCTTCGGACCGGATTAACTGATTTTTATGAAATTTTTTACGATGATTTCTGAATATGGGAAATTGATTTTGATTAAAAATGATCTTTGGATTAAAACGCCAGTAAAGAATTACGCAACTTTTTGCCAGCTTTTTTAAAAAGAAAAAGATTATAATTGTATACCAAACGAAAAAAGAGATTTAAATCTTTATCTTAAAATCTTTCTCATTCTTCTTTACTTATATTTTATTTTCTAGATATTCTTCCTGAGATGTTTCAAGTCTTATGAAATCATCATCATCAGATTATAATGGGCATGGTTTACATTTTTATGAAAATTTCTGTTATTAATACTCTAGTTGTTAAATCTTACTTTTAATATACATCTAAAAAAGGGTGGATATTATTTTCATATTTTTATTACTTTGTGGTGGAGTGGTACCATTTCTCTGCCTTTCATCCAGTGGTTCCAAATTTGAATCCCTTTCACATGGCATTTTTCATATTATACAAAATTAATTAATCATACATCAATAAATATTATAATGCATCAGCCTGTTCCTGAATAATAAATAAATTAATTTTAAAAATTATATATTATTTGTTCTTCTGATATCACCATTAAGCCTGATTATGCAAAGCACGGTTGAAGAATTCAAAGATTTATTTTTTATTTGACTTCAATAGATAGTTGGCTTTCTCAATTCCATCTGTATGTTTTTCTATGACTGTTCAAATCTCAGTCATGATTAAATGATGATTTCAATGATTCTCTTTTTTGAACTAGCGATTATCCCTGGCGAATCCTTGTTAAGTTTCTTCTGGATATCTGTGAAAAACCTTTTAAATAAAAATAAAAATTTCACTTTGTTGTCATTTTTTCCTAATGAGGCAGAAATCCCATTTACTGTCAAAGTTTAGACTTGCAACAGGTTCCACTAGTTGTTATTAAAGTGTGTATGTATGCCTGCGCCCTACCGACTAAACCTAACTGCCTCATCAACTCCCCATCCTGGGGCCGGATCTACAATCAAGCACTGCATCGCCCCAGGTGGTGCCTTTGGGCAAGGGGGAATCTGGAGTCTCCATGTATTATCACCACCACGCACCTGCACAAGCAGAGACGAACAATGGCTTCGCAGGGAGCTGTCCTTCACTTTCCTTGTCATCATTACTTGGTATTTAATCTGTTATAGTGTATAATGATAAAATCAGGTTTTTCAAAAATTATTCTGTAAAATTTTTAAAAAATAGGTAAAAAAAATTTGTTATATATATTTTAGACAGCCTGAACTCATTTTTAGTAATAGTTATGTAATCTTATTAGGTTAAATTCCTTCTCTTCTTTTTATCACGATACCAGTTTCTTATGAACTATTTTTTCCAAGGGTTTTTTTATGAACCTAATTTATGGTTTAGCGCAATAAAACATGTACATATATACATATTAAACACAATCCCTAACCCAATCATGAACCTTAAATAATGAATAAATGAAAAATCTATAAAACAATAAACAAATAAAGAAGACAAAATCAGTATAGATTGAACAATTTTTTTTTTAAATAATTTTTAACCTCTAAACAACCAGTGAATCCATAACAAAAATGTTAATATATAAGTTGATTTACTATGCAAATTAAAAAAAATGTTCCCCAGAAATAAATGAACTGCTGCTAACTGTACAATTAAGTTATAGTACTATATATTACTTTATTATAATTATTAAATATTTTTTTTTTTAAATAATACAATTAACTAAAATAATATGATAAATGGATTTTATTCACAAAATAATAACTTAATGTATATATATATATATATATATATTAACACAGACAGTACTAAAAATAAAATACAAAAAAAAAATCTCTTAGAAAAACAGATTAATACAATTATTCCCTATAAATGAGGTCAACAAAATGAAATGTTATATCTAACAGGCCATGTAATATCTTAAAGATTAAAGATCATCATACTTGTATGTATTTGTATTAAAATTAAATCAGTGTAGTGTAAGGTCAATGATATTAAGGCTGCTTATTTTTACACATATACTTATTAATTTGTAATAAATTATGTTTGTATAAGATTACTGTACATTATCGTAACTTTTGAAATAGAAATTGGCTTATGTAAGTTTATATTAAAATTAAATCTTTCAAATATGGCACCGTTTGTATATAAAATTAGTTATAAAATAAGAACCAACCTTATAAAACATTTATATTATATCCCTAGCGATTTTGGTTATTCGACCAACCTCAGGAGAAAAACATTTTTTCATAATTTAAAATATAAAAATTAAAATGCAAATTAAATTAGATATTATAAAATATTAAAAGCATAACAACTGGTCATCATTGTATAAAAATAATTAAGTCAATTCGGTAAAAATGTCTCAGTTAAAAGTAAGGGTCTTATGTTAAAAAGTATTAAAACTATGGTTAGATTTTATTGTTAATATTTAACAGTTGACCTCTCCTCAATTTAATGTTTTTTTTAAATACATAAAAATGTTATTGTTTAATTAGTTACTGGTTTGACATACAATTTTTTATTACTTTCTGTATTGTTTTTTTTTTTCAAATTAACTACACTGTGTATTTTAATTTTTTCTTTCTTAGGCGTAGCGACATATGGGAAAAATATTATCAGTCAAAAAAATATCTAAAAACTGGTCTTTATAAATTTTTTTGCCTAAAGTAGATTTAAAAAAAAAGATAATTTAAATAAATTGCAAATAATCAATGAAAAGTTTTTTTTCAATCTTCCTAAGTCCAGAAAATTTATTTTTTGACATTTGTGTGTATGTATGTTGGCTTGTACATCTGAGGAGGTAAAGTGTATGAAAATTGAAAAAGAATGTGCGGATGTTTCAAAATAAAAGTTCAAATTTTTATTGGGGCAATGTAGCAAAAACTTTTTTTTATAAAAGTGTTTTATCAAAAGATAAATCTTTTAAGTTTAATCTTTTTAAAACGTTTATTTAATATTTACTCCTTCCCCAAAAAATTACTATATATTTTTCTTTTTTAAGTTGTATTTTGTGTTAGAAAAGAATTTAATGAGATTTTTACACACACACACACACACATATATAATATATAATATATATATATATTCTACATAAATACACCTTTAAACCATTATAAACATTTTTTGCCCTTCCACTTTCACACTCTGTCACAACAAAAAATATTTTTTTAATGCTTCCCCTTTAGGATGGGAACCCCCAAAATGAAATAAAAAAATGTTTTTCAAAATTACAAATTTTTAATGCTCAAAATTTATTTTGTTAAACAATAAAGTCATTAGAATAATTTAATACTGCATGGGAAGTTCTCAAAATTTAAGAAAAATTAAAAATTTTTTTCAATTGCATAACTTGATTGGCATAGCTTGAAAAGTTATGCAATTGATTGCAATCTTTTTTATTTTATCTTAATAGTAACTGTCTGCACCCCTCAATTCTGAGAAGATAATAAATATTCTTCTTATTAACCCCAAACAGAAGCTCTCTCTATACAGATTGATTGACCACACATCTCAGTAACGGTCGGTCTGAGACTGTACAGGACTACATTTCATTTACATTCATACATATCATCCTTAATCATCCTCTGGAGTAATATCTTACAGTGGTTCCAAAGGTTAAACAGAAAAAGAAAGAATATAATAACAAGGAAGCTTAGGGTACATTTCATAAAAATTAGAACACATATTTGGTCACAAATAGCCTAACAATAAACTTAAAACAAGATCTTACTTATTTTGGTCAGTTAAATATTTCTGACATGATAAATAAGTTCAAACTCAAATCAAAACAACCATACTGTCTGTCAAGGTAAACTAAAGTGTGCTAACAAGTACACTTAAGTTAAATCACGTAAGATTTGATTTAATTGGTGATTATTCCTGCAAGAAGTATTAAAATACACCAGATACGACTACACATCATATAAGTACTTTATGTTACTTTAGAACATCATGACCACTTTTGTAATATATGTTTCACAGCCAACATGTTAAAAATGATAAGAAAATTTAACTCTGTACACCAAATAATATTTAAATTCTCATACAATAAATTTATCCAAACTGTAATCTTATATAAAAAAAATTTCATTCTATTATGGGTTAAAATAAAGGATGAAAATTAAGTGATAGTGAAAAAATTATATTCTACAACTGGATTAATTTTATATTCATTATAAAACATATCTAATTTCATCATTAGACATTTTTACAATACGATTCCCTTCAATAATTTGGCTCTTAAATAAGTCTAAACTCTTGATTATGTTGTTCATTGTTACTATTTTCTTATTCCTAAAAATCACGGTAAACATTTCGTGATTATGCAAGCAATTTTATACAAAACTACTGCAGACAACAAATATTTATTTCAGTAAAATTATCATAAGTATTACACGAGACATAAGTTTTGGCATAAACTGTCATATTAACCTAGAAAAGTATACACAAAAAACTTACTTCATGGATTCCATTATATGCTAGTTTAAAAAATTAGTTTTGAATAAATAACTTCTTCACGCCTGATTTACACTAACATAATTTACCCATTAAAAATAATCTGATTCAACTAAACAGTATACCATCCAATCACATCATTAAACGAATCATTATAAATTAACGTAATGAAAAATTGCATAAGCCTTAATAAAAAAATAACTTGATTTACCTATCTACGAATAACAGCAAGACATCAAAATTGAAGCTGATTTAAGTTTCTATTCAGCCATCAGCTAATCTATTGTACTCAACTTAAAACATGGATGTCAACATGGTTGTACTTCACTACCAATCGTTTCAGACTATTCGATGAATACGCTCAAATCACAATCAAAATACTAAAATTAATTCAAGTTTTTGATCAAATTTTGTTTAAATTTTATAGAAGTAAAAATCTCTATTACGTTCATTTCCAATTCATATATGAACAGAATAAATACATTTTTGAATGTTGAAGTTAAAATTCTATCTGCGATGTATAAATCCGTCTATCTATAAAGCCACACTATAACGTTTTAAAAATAATACGATATTTTTACTTCGTTTCTTTATATTGTGTTATGCTAGTTACTTTCTGCAAACAGATAAAATAATTATTTGTGTATATTGATATTCAATATAATAAACTGTTCATTGTCCCTGCTTATTTTCAAGATATAAAAATTTAAAATAACGTATTTCATTTTTGATCCGTCAAAGTATCCATGAAGCGGGAAACAGCCAACAAAAAAGAAAAATAAGTGCTCCGTAAAATTCACTTAACCGTTCTTTAAAACAATTCGTTTTATACCACCAATCATTTACAAAACTTACGTTACTATTAGACCGTATTTTTACTAAATTAATTATTTTAAAGTATATTGCATACTAAAAGTTGATCTTTCTTTCTCTATCATAATTTAATTTCCATGGAATAATAATTCTTGATATGATCTACAAATTGTGTAGTTATCGACTAATCAAAAAATATGTTTATATATTTAACAAAAATCGTAATTAAAACCGAATAGTAAATATTATAAACAACTCGTAGACTGGAATAAAATGTTAAGCATTTAAAAAAATTAGGGTTCAAATACAGAGATAGAAGAACAACAGATAACATTTTCAGGAACCAAACAGCAACAGGAATAATTGAAGAACATAAGAAAGAAGCCGTAATAAAAAAGGGAGTCCGACAAGGATGTTCCCTATCTCCATTACTTTTTAATATTTACATAGAACTAGCAGTTGATGATGTTAAAGAACAATTTAGATTCGGAGTAACAGTACAAGGTGAAAAGATAAAGATGCTACAATTTGCTGATGATATAGTAATTCTAGCTGAGAGTAAAAAGGATTTAGAAGAAATGATGAATGGCATGGATGAAGTCCTACGCAAGAACTACCGCATGAAAATAAACAAGAACAAAATGAGAGTAATGAAATGTAGTAGAAATAACAAAGATGGACCACTGAATGTGAAAATAGGAGAAGAAAAGATTATGGAGGGAAAAGAATTTTGTTATTTGAGAAGTAGAATTACTAAAGATGGACGAAGCAGGAGCGATATAAAATGTAGAATAGCACAAGCGAAACGAGCCTTCAATCATAGATATAATTTGTTTACATCAAAAATGTCAGGAAAAGATTTTTGAAACTATATGTTTGGAGTGTCGCTTTATATGGAAGTGAGACTTGGGCGATCGGAGTATCTGAGAAGAAAAGATTAGAAGCTTTTGATATGTGGTGCTATAGGAGAATGTTAAAAATCAAATGGGTGGATAAAGTGACAAATGAGGAGGTGTTTCAGCAAATAGATGAAGAAAGAAGCATTTGGAAAAATATAGCTCAAAGAAGATACAGACTTATAGGCCACATATTAACGCATCCTGGACTAGTCGCTTTAATATTGGAGAGACAGCTAGAAGGAAAAAATTGTGTAGGCAGGCAACGTTTGGAATATGTAAAACAAATTGTTGGAGATGTAGGATGTAGGGGGTATACCGAAATGAAACGACTAGCACTAGATAGGGAGTCTTGGAGAGCTGCATCAAACCAGTCAAATGACTGAAGACAAAAAAAAAGTAAATATTACCGCACACTTACATTTAAGAATTAAGTGTGCTTGTCTTGTCTGTATTTTTAACGATAAAGCAGAGATCTCTACGCAGAATGTAAACAGAAGACACTATTCAGATTATAATGTTTTATTTTAATGTGTAGTACATGAATCACAATTCTTAACCTGTAAGAATGATTATCAAGGTATTTCCTTTATAAGACTTTTTTTATCAAATTTTCAACTGGAGAATGTTTAAAAATAACTGAATAAAAGTTACATTAAATGGATGATAGTTAAGTTATTAAATATTTAAATAATTGAAAATAAAGAGTATACTCTAATGATAGGTATAATCATTTCATAGTATAGTAGATATACCTATAATTATTATTTATTTAATAAAATATTAAACTTAATTTTCAAATTATGTAAATAAGCATTGTGTTTTACATGAGTAGTTTCTTGTTTAGAGATATACTCTTCTTTCTTTTTACTTAAGTATCTTTATTTTTAAAAAAATACATATTTTAATCGCTTTTTCTAAACAAAAACAATTATTACAACTAATGTTTTAAGAAACCACAATTTTAGTTTTACTTAATATACATCACTTTCACTATTTATAATACTATTTTTAAAACCCATATAATAATAAAAAAATATGAGTATTCACAGGAAAACTAGTGTATTAAATTTATAAGATATTTTATTTAAAAATTTTGAAACTGAATTAAGATGTTTTATGCAAATGTAAATAATTTTTTCCCTGCTAGATACTATAGAAAATGAACTTGACTTCTGTTTAGTTCATTGATACATTGCTAGAGTATTAAATTCGTTATTTTTCAAGTGTTTTTTCTCAACTATAAACTAAATTATTTAATTACTCATATTTGATAACAAAATCTATTATTAAAACAATATAGATCTGCATGTAAAACTACTGATGTATTTTCATATATTTTTGATATTATGTAAAATAATTAAGCATTTCAAAAGTAATTATTTTATATATATTATAAACAAAATTATTATAACTTTAATTTGAATTAAAGTTATATAACATCAAGTAAAACGTAGTACAAACTTATCTCTAAGTTAGAAGTATTGTTTAAAATAAACCTTTTTTTAATGCTTTTATAGTAATTTATATTTTTAAAAGATATAATTCAAAAAGAAAAGCTTATAAGTACGAGTATTATTAAATAATAACTATTGTTTTTTTTTATTTGAATTAAGTCAATGCACTGATAATCAGATGAGAATGTGCAAGTTTTTACAATGCCAGAATGACCTCTAGTTAACTTTGTAGAGTATTATTACTGTCAGCCTCTGCTATTTGTTTTACTTGTATAAAAAGAATAATTTTTTAAATATTTTATAGATTCATACTCAATAACACATACACTATATAAATGTATGTAATGCTTATATTTATAAAATTTGACCACCATTTAGACAACGTTCCTTTTTTTTTAAAGAGGTGGAGGAACCCCATTTACAGGCACCTAGGCAGTGTTGGGCTTGCTAACAGGTTCTGCAAGGTGTTATTAGGTGCGTATGTATATACCTTTCTTTCTTTTTCCTGTTTAGCCTCCGGTAACTACTGTTTTAGATAATACTTCAGAGGATGATATGTATGAGTGTGAATGAAGTATAGTCATGTACATTGTCAGTTCGACCATACCTGAGATGTGTGGTTAATTAAAACCCAACCACCAAAGAACACCGGTATCCACGATCTAGTATTCAAGTCCGTGTAAAAATAGCTGCTGGCTTTACTAGGACTTGAACGCTGGAACTCTTGACTTCCAAATCAGCTGATTTGGGAGCGTATGTATACCTGCACACTACCAACTAAACCTCCACCTCTGGCTACTCCCTCCTGGTATTGCTAATGAAGCATTTCATCAGGAAGGGGGTAATACATCCTCACATACAGTCGTACACCAATTATTTACAAAGCCAAAGAATCACAAGGGATCACACATATCTCATCATATACAACACTACTCAACAATCACATCAGATCAAACGACACACACATCAAGCACACATGTCATTCATACTAATACTGGAGGTTGCCATTAAGTACACAGGCAAAATGCCCCCAACCTTGTTGCACTCAGGCAATCCCCACATGCATGAGGAACCCTCTAGGCACTCAGCCGAGAGCCTGTCTGCCCCCACACCCTCCAACACCTCATTCTCGAGCAAGGCCTTTAGTTCTTCCTTGATCTTGCTTGTGTATCCAGACACCGCCTTCCAGTTACTCTCCGATTCCAGAAGTACTGCCTGGACCTTTTCAACTGTAAACATGATCTCTCTGTTGATGTTACTCAGCAGTTCCACTGTCGCATCCTCAAACCTGGAGGAAGGAAAAATACACATGCAAAGGAGTCTTCTCTTCATCACAAACTGGGCAAGATTGAGAGTTATCCAACCCAAATCTAAATAGGTAGGAGGACCTGAATCCCTCGATGGCCCACCAGGAACTGAGTCAAACAGTAATCAAGCGAGCCATGGAGTCGATCACACCAACTCCTGATGTCCCCCACCAAACAGTGCATCCTCTGCCTTTATCGTCACCATCCCATCGCCGCTGCCGCATAACCATTAATTCATCCATCAGCATCTTCCTTTCAGTAGGTAATACCCTACTGAAAGGAAGATACCCTAACTCTCACAACTTCCTGCGGCGTTCTATAGCAACAGCTGTTGGAAGGAGCCCACCAGCACCTCCACAGTCACCCTGAAGTATGCAGACACCACTTGATGGCAACATCTCCTATGCACCCCTGTATCTAGCGTATTTAATAACTCCACCCCACACCTCTACTCTATATAAGAGTGTGGAGTGGGCCATACTCTTATACCATGGGCCACACACCTAGTAGGAGTCTCCTCCTCTCCAATCTAGGGCCGTTGTGATTACGAAGCAGTCCAGTCATCAGCCTCAGTACCCTGTCTGCCTTTTTGCTAGCCTCAAGTGCGGGAGCACCAAATCGAAGCCAGATGTCAATCCAGATGCTTGATTGCAGATCGAGAGGCAATTCCTTGACCCCCCAAGATTAGTGGGTTTCTCTTTTGCTGCCAAAATTACAACTGGCTCAGATTTATCTGAAGCCATCCACGACCCTACAATGCATCCCAATCTTTATGGTACAATAGGCATTGCGGAGTCTGTCTCTTGGAGCCCATCTCCACAACCAAAGCAAGATCGTCAGCATAGCTGATGAGATTGAGATTTTACATTACCATGTACCGAACAAAATCTTATTGTTATTTTCAATTTACTGGGATCTAATTTTTTTTAATTTTAAAATTGAATTTCTGCTCATGAATATGACATCCAGTATTTTTTTAACTTATTTTTAATTTTATCTAAAACAATATCATATTTTTATTATTTGATTACAGCAAGTGTACATTCAACAGCAGCTCCAATGGGTTCTATACTGGCTGGACCAATGATGGACAGATTAGGTCGCAGGACGACCTTACAGTTATCTCTTATACCAATAATTGCTGGATGGACTTTTATGAGTTTAGCCCCCAACCACATTGTGCTTGTTATTGGAAGGCTTTTAGCAGGATTTGCTGTTGGCATGATACCAGGACCTAGTCAGGTATTCCATTTTTTTTTTTTAAATTATTTTTTAATTGCAATTATAGTTACAGTAATGTTTATAAATTTATTAAAAATTTTCCTGGCATTAATAAAATTCCTGAACTGATTTTTAATGGTAAATTGGTAAAACTGTGTCTCTCCTGAGGCACAAAGATTTGAAATGTAGTAAAATCTAGTTCCCCAATCCTTTATGATATTACAAGAGATTCTCAGTCAATGCTCTTAAATACCATCCACCAACTAAATCTCTAAATCGCTTATGAACAGGAGTGATGAGATGGAAACAAATAACACTAAGGGGCGGATATATTAAAGGAGACACAAGATAGCGCTGCAGACAAATCCAGGACTACAAACACCTTCTTCTAGTATACTCTCTGATGATGACTCATAACTCATAACTACCTGATATCAAAATAACAAACTATTTAAGTAGGCCAGTATTGGAAGAATCAAATCTAATGCACTTCGGATATGTAACTATATTTTTTTTGTCTTCAGTCATTTGACTGGTTTGATGCAGCTCCTCAAGATTCCCTATCTAGTGCTAGTCGTTTCATTTCGGTATACCCCCTACATCCTACATCCCTAACAATTTGTTGTACATATTCCAAACATTGCCTGCCTACACAATTTTTTCCTTCTACCTATCCCTCCATTATTAAAGCAACTATTCCAGGATGCCTTAATTTGTGGCCTATAAGTCTGTCTCTTCTTTTAGCTATATTTTCCAAATGCTTCTTTGCTCATCTACTTGCCGCAACTCCTCTTCATTTGTCACTTTATCCACCCATCTGATTTTTAACATTCTCCTATAGCAGCACATTTCAAAAGCTTCTAATCTTTTCTTCTCAGATACTCTTATCGTCCAAGTTTCACTTCCATATAAAGCGACGTTCCAAATGTATACTTTCAAAAATATTTTCCTGACATTTAAATTAATTTTTGATGTAAAAAAATTATATTTCTGACTGAAGGCTCGTTTCGCCTGTGCTATTCAGCATTTTATGTCGCTCCTGCTTCGTTCATCTTTAGTAATTCTACTTCCCAAATAACAAAATTCTTCTACCTCCATAATCTTTTCTCTTATTTTTACGTTCAGTGGTCTATCTTTGTTACTTCTACTTCATTTTATTACTTTCGTTTTGTTCTTGTTTATTTTCATGCGGTAGTTCTTACGTAAGACTTCATCCATGCCATTCATTGTTTCTTGTAAATCCTTTATACTCTCAGCTAGAATTACTATATCATCAGCAAATCATAGCATCTTTATCTTTTCACCTTTTACTGTTACTCCGGATCTAAATTGTTCTTTAACAACATTACCTGTTAGTTCTATGTAAAGATTAAAAAGTAATGGGAATAGGCAACAACCTTGTCGGACTCCCTTTCTTATTACGGCTTCTTTCTTATGTTCTTTAATTATTACTGTTGCTGTTTGGTTCCTGTAAATGTTAGTAATCGTTCTTCTACATCTGTATTTGAACCCTAATTTTTTTAAAATGCTGAACATTTTATTCCAGTCTACATTATCGAATGCCTTTTCTAGTCTATAAATGCCATGTATGTTGGTTTGTTTTTCTTTAATCTTCTTCTACAATTAATCTGAGGCCTAAAATTGCTTCCCTTGTTCCTATACTTCTCCTGAAACCAAATTGGTCTTCTCCTAACACTTCTTCCACTCTCCTCTCATGTAATTACATAATGTATAATAATTTTGTTAAGCATAGCTCGTTGGAGTATAAGTATATAATTATAGTTAATACAAAAAAAACTGCTTACCAACAATTGAATTCAACTCTACTATATGACTACTGTATTTCAATATTTTATGGGACAACAGTAGAGACCACCAAATTGACAGGACGTTTATGTTGACATAATTTTAAAACATATGATGACTAACTCATATGTCTTAAGTAAATATTGCAATTTTCTTATAATTTTACGTGAAGTTTTCATTAATGTTATAAATAGGACGAATATGAGAGTTCCTGAAGATGGAATTTAATTCAAAAAACGCTTGAATGCATCGAATTGAATTGTTGGTAAGTGGTTTTTTGTATATTAACTATAACCAAATAATGCATTACCTGATAATGTACATTTGAAAAGTAGTTATGCATTGTATTTAACTATCAATAAATAACACTTTAGAATTTTTATTCTTACCAAGATTGGTTTTGTTTTTTTATTTTTTCATAAAACTTTTATACTCTAAATACAGCATCATTTTTATGATAAAATTGTTATTTGATCAAGGGATTCAAATCACACCAAAATTTTTTTACTGAACCCTTGATCTTTTTCACAATTCTATTGTTATTGTATAGCCAACATTCATGGCATGAGTGGTAGCATCTCAGCCTTTCAACCGGAGGCCCCAAGTTTGAATCCCGGTCAGGCATGGCATTTTCACACACTACAACATTCCATTTGCATATCCCATTTAATGGCATAATGGAAAATTTAATGGCATCAATGCCGCACATATAGAAGTAATCTGGCCAAGTTTAATGTCAAAATTGGTCCACTAGCTTTAGTGATATAAGGAGTGCAAGACCGAACACACACACGTACATTAATTCCTGGAAAATTTCCATCTGGTTTTTTGGGTTCTTTAGGTGTCAAAATGTCAAGATCTGGTGAAAACTGCAAATGCTCATATTATTTCTTTTTTCCTGTTTAGTCTCCGGTAACTACCGTTTAGATAATTCTTCAGAGGATGAATGAGAATGATATGTATGAGTGTAAACGAAGTGTAGTCTTGTACAGTCTCAGTTCGACCATTCCTGAGATGTGTGGTTAATTGAAACCCAACCACCAAAGAACACCAGTATCCATGATCTAGTATTCAAATCCGTGTAAAAATAACTGGCTTTACTAGGACTTGAATGCTGGAACTCTCGACTTCCAAATCAGCTGATTTGGGAAGACGCGTTAACCACTAGACCAACCCGATGGGTTGCATATGCTCATATTGGATGATTACAACAATACTTTCCTTTCTAAAGCTATAGCTCTGCTACAGCACTAGACAGGAAAGTAAAAATGAAAGTTAACCTCTTCATTGGCTCACAAATTTAATATTAAATATGCATATAGGTCAAATGTAGAATTTTTATAATTGTTTGAAAAAACCTATATATAATTTTAAAACTAAGTAATTAACTTGACATTTTAACATTAAGAAAATTTCTCTTACCCAGATAAAAATTTTATATAAACACTTAATATCCCAGCAATTATAATTTAAAATTATATCAGATCAAGTGCTTATTGAACAAACAAACAATCTAAAATATGACTACGTTACAAGTAGTTTTCACCTAACAACATATTTATTATAAATTTAGAGTTTCAAGTATCATCATTGTACTTAAGAATTATTTCTAAGGTGTTTATATGAATTATAAGAGATAAACTTTTTAAGTATTAATTAAAGGTTAAGAAAAAGTAAATGTATTTTTATATAAATAAGATATTTTTGTAGATTTATTTAAATATAATATAATTTATAGATATAATAAATATTTAATATTCTTAAATATTGCTGATGCAGCAGCAAAATTGTAAAGTGAAAGTGTAGGAATTAGCTAAAATGTTGGTTATCAGAGTTTTTGTAAATATAGATGTTTCAATATAAAAAAAACAAAAAAAAAAGTTATAGAAATTTCCAGATTTTTATATTTACAAATGTGTGTTGGCTTGTAATTTTACTAATATTTCCTAAACTGGTTGAATGTAAATTCTTTGCAAATGGTTAAAAAAAATTCTATATACAAGGCATAGACGGAATTAAATTTTGAACAAAATTCAAAACTGGAGATAGTTGTTTTTACAACAGTTTTTTGCATTTTGATCATTTAAAATTGAACTTTAGTACAATAAAAGTGCTAAGTAAGTTATTTCAAATTCCAACATTTCAAGTTGATCAGATTTAGGGTTGGGGGATATGCACATTATTTCTGAACAGTTTTTGTCTCCTATCTAGAAAACCCAGCGACGAAAAATGGTGAAATTTGATACAAATATTTGGTTATATATATATATATATATATACACAATATATATATTTATTGTGTCCATAAAATAACAGTGGGGTTTTAAATGATTATAACTTCAGAACAAAGCATTGTAGAGAGATGAACCATGTGTTAAATAAAAGAGGAACAGTCCAAGTTTCTTACCTGTTCAATAGATTTTGATGTATGCTCCCTTAATTGTCCTGCAAACATCAAGATGATATTCAGTCTCTTGCCATACATGGCAGAGAACATGTGGCTTGATAGAAGGAACAACTTCAGTGATCATTTCTTTTAAATGATCCAGACTTTGAACTTGAATACACTTGTGTTTTTACATTACCCCAAAAATAAAATATCCATTCGTATAAGGCTGGAGAGTGTGGGGGGCCAGGCAATCTACCCTTCTTGTCCGACCCATCACTGAGAAAATGTTTCATCAATAAAATCCTGCATGATTGCGACAAAATGTGGAGGAGCTCTGTCTATGGTATTGTGGGATGCTGCATATCCTTCTAATATATTCAGGAAAATGTTCCCCATTATTTTTTTTTTCAGCAAAAAAGAAGGGGCCAATTGTCTCATCCAATAGGGCACCACACAATTCACTTTTTCACTGTCATAGCATATGAAGATTCAGTACCCCGTATGTGAACATTATATGCTGATGAACTCGTCCAGAAACATAAAATGTTGCTTCATTAATGAAAATGGACTTGTTTAAAGAATCATCATCCTGTTCTAACCTATCCAGAAAATCTACAGCAAAATCAAATTGATTCACTTTGTTCTGTGAAGTTGTTGTAATGCCTGAACTTTGTATGCAGTGAAATGTAACTGTCTTTTTAACACATTGTGAACAATTGTTTTAGGAATGTCTAGAACACTTTCGCACAGATTTGTTCAGGCTACACAAGAAACTTGTTTGCACTGCTTCGTTTCATCAGACACTGATGGCTACCCTGGACGTGTTTGCTTCAGTAGGCTGCGCTTGTTTCTTTGAGTTGTTTGTCCCATCGCCGAATGTTATTTTCATGGGGGTTCTTGATGGTATTCACGCCTAATATGTTTAATTGACTCAAATGTAGCAAGCCACAATTTGCACTGAACCTTCCTCTGCACCGCAAACTTAAATGACTAACATCCATGTGATGCTTGCAAGTACTGGAAACACAACGTGCACGCACTAGCTTTCGTACACATAAATGTAGAGCGTTTCTTTTTCATTTAATGTACAGTTCATTTCTCTATAATGCTTAATTCTAAAGCTATAATAATAACTTAAAACCCCACCATTATTTTATGGCACACTAAATAGTTCTGGGATATATGAATGGTGCTAATACAATAAATTAATACATAATTTTAATTATTTTAGTATTTTTAATACAGTTTAATTAAACATTTCAATCATGAGTGAAGGTGCAAAATCCCATCAAAGTACTAAAATAGTAAAAAAATTAAGAAAAGATATATGTCATACTTCAATATTCTGTACTAGGTGATTTAATTTAATAGAATTTAAAGTATAATTTATCAGTACAGAGGAATAATATGAATAAAAATATTAATTTCAGTTAATAATATATATATTTTTTATTATTATTATTATTAATTTTTTCTTTTTCAGGTTTTAATTAGTGAAATATCTGAACCAAAATTACGAGGATTATTTTCAAGCATGACAAGTGCATCATATGCACTGGGTATTTTATTAGTTTATGCAGCTGGTCGTAGTCTTCATTGGAGAGTAGTTGCAGGAGTAGGTACAGTGTTACCAATTCTTGCTATCTTTACATTATTCTTTTTACCAGAAAGTCCAGTTTGGTTAGTAAATAAGGATCGTCCTAAAGAAGCCAAAAAATGTTTATTGTTATTACGTGGTGGAAATGAACTTAAAGTAAGTAGAAAAAAGAAAGTTTGTACTTTACATATAGTTATTATTATAATTGCAGCAAAAATTTCTTTAACTTAAAATTTACAGGAATAAGAGCAATGGGAACTTTGCATTTCGTACAAAAGGTTTTGGGCTTAAATTTCAATTCAATTTAGTGTGAAATTTTTTATGTATATATAAAGTTCATATCATTTTCATAAAAAGGATAATAGACATTGTAACAAAGTACTAGCTTGCAGTAACTAAAATAATAAATAAGAAAAACAAATACTTATCTCTACGGTAGCATCCTAGATTTTCAGTTCAAATAGACAAATTTTTTAAACATTATAATATTCATAATTATTCTCGTACACAAGCTCTGAGATTATATAAAATATTAATTACAAAAAAAATGAATGCCAAAAGTAAAAGCAAGTGGGTCATCAAAAAACATACTTCATTGTCACATCAACAATATCATTATCTAAAGCATATTTTATATTGATGAACAAGTTTTTATATATAAAAAAAAATTGTTTTTTAGATACTTTAATAATGACATTCTTTAAGTGCTCAATCATTTTAAATCATTCTTCAGATTGAGAAAAGATGTGAAGGTCACTAGGTATTAGTTTAATGACTCTAGAAATTAATAAAAAATTTTCCATAAAAATTGCAAAATTTGCCGGCAGCATGACAATCCATCTGTTATGAACACAATCAATTCACCTTAGTATCCTGTACTAACAGTTCTGATTTAGATAAACATCATTTGTGAAAATGTTTAACAGTAAACCTTTGTTATGGTTTTAATCAGGGGTGCAGTCGTAAATTTCCCAGTGCCAAAACATTTGATTTTATATTATAGCAGACCATAATGTTATGAAAAATGCACATTTATTTTAGTGTTTATATTATTTTGAAGCAGAACTTTTCTTTTTCATTTAAATTGATTAATGTTTTTGTATGAATTAGATTTATAGCGACTTATTCACAGTTTGCTTAAGGACACCTGAAATCGAAAACCATTTCCATCTGATCTGATTTAATAATTTAGGTTATATTTTTTATCAACCCACTTGTTGGTAACATATGAATAAAAATATAAGTGAAGTAGAGTTAGAAATCAAATCAATTTTAATATCCACAATAACATTTAATGCTTGAACATTTGTTACAAGAAATTCATCAAACACCATTTAAGGAAGCGATAATATCTTTCATTAAGAGATATGATAACAATGAATTTTTAATGTTAAAATAAAAGTCACAATTTAAGTTAAAACTTCCAAAAAGTGAAATGGTATTCCAGCACCACCTCTGATTTTATATCACAGGACATCTTTTGTTTACAGAAAAAGTCAGTAATAATCTTATATGCTTATCGATTGTTTAAATATTTCACCTTGAATCATACCAATCTGGAGTTTCTTAGTCTGATATTGATATAACAACATTTTATCACCAGTTATGGGAATAAACTTGCTTTCCTCTCTCTATATTAGTATTTCAAATGCATGGACAAATGGTATCTTTTATTTGTGTGTACAGAAACCTAATCACATATGGTTTACAATAAGTCTAGTTTTACTGCAATCAATTACATAACTGCACTCCATGAAATATCTAAGCAAGAAAAAAGTTGAACACTTCACATAAATACAAACGATCTGCTTTTCTGATATTAAAGTAGAAAACATTCTAATCCTTTTTACATTTTCCGGAATGTTTATCTTTATAATTTAAAAATTAATAAAAAAAAAATGTTGATAAAAATACTCGCGTTATTAATTTTATTTTTAATTTAGTCACTATGGACCACATTACATATTTTATGTAGTCTTATTCTACAATATTTCTTTGTAATTTCATTGCGCTCTTTCTTTTTTTTGACCACTGAATTTTAATTTTTTTTTAATTTGACTTTGAAACCAAGAAGTTTCTTAATTTTTTTCTAAAAATTCTCAACTCAGTTTCTCCCTGAAGATGTGATTTTTTGTTATACTTCCGAGAACAAAATTAATTCAGTTTTTCTGTTTTCAAACAATTTTAATATCTTCTTTGTCAATCTATTTTTCTCTAATCATTAAAGATGCTGGTACTTATGTATTAATGCCACCGCAGTTACAGTTTTATTTAAAAACAAAGTAGTCAATCAGATTTCAGTGGAAAATGAACAGTCTCTTTATTAATTTTAATAAATGGTTATTTATATTTATTTATTTTATAAATATAATTTAACCAAACTTAACCTACGCTCGCTAACCATTTAAATAACCATTTATTAAAATTAATAAAGAGGCTGTTTTGAATCTATGTTAAACTCTATATCGGCCAATTTTCCACCGAAATCCGATTGACTACTTTGTTTTTAAATAAAGCTGTAGCTGCGGTGGCGTTAATATGCAAGTACCTCCCATAAAACATTAATTTCTAACAGACTTGGTATTTTTTTTATGTATATTTCATTATATAATTTTCTATTTTCCAAGTTTCGTTCTTTTTTGTGGGTCTTAAAATTTTTCTTTCTCTTTTTTATAATCTTTTGATTTCTCCTTTACTTTTTAGGTAAAAACAATTCAATGCGTAAAGACTTTTTAGGCTTATTAATAATTATATTTCCCTCAATATCGACTAATATGAATGTTTAATAATCAAAAAAGAGTCGAATCAAGGTTTAGATTTTAAGTTAATTTTTTTTTGTTAACATATTTTGTTTTCAAATATATTTCAATAATCAATTAGTATATAACTCTTTTATCAATAAATCTATTATTTAATTATTAATTTTATAAATTCTCACTATATAATGTGATTTATCTGTGATGTTACAGGTACAAAATGAATTGCATACATTAGTAGGACATAGTAAAATGGTAAAAGATAAAGAGATGGCAGCAAAATTGGGTATAGAAGATACAACATTATGCGCCCCAGTACCTCATTGGTGGGAAATAATGACACAACCACAAGTATTCAAACCATTTTTTATAATATTAACATTTTGTTTATTACAAATATTATCTGGCTCATACGTCACAATATTTTACGGCGTTACATTAATATCCAGCGCTAGTCATACTAGTAGTCATGAATATGATTGTTTAACTATTGCAGTTATGACAGCATTAGTACGTTTTATTGTTTCAATTATTACTTCGATGTGTTTATTAAAATTAGGTCGTAGAAAAATCGGTATATGTTCCGGTTTAGGTACAACACTTGCATGTTTATCATTAGTAATATTTTTATACAGTAAAAGTTTTGCAACAGGAGCTGATGCGTTACCTAATGATCGTGATACTAAAATTATCGCTGGACTTATTATGATATACGTTGCGACAAATACTTTTGGAATATTTAGTTTACCGGTCATGATGATCGGTGAAGTTTTACCATCAAGTGTTCGTGGTAGTGTAAGTGGTATTTTACTAATGGTTATAAATTTAATGATATTTTCAACAACAAAATTATATCCGTCGATCGCTGGAATATTAGGACCGATCGGTGTATTTACAGTGTTCACAACAGTAGCGATAATAACAACGATTTACATATATTTATTTTTACCAGAAACACGTGATAGACCATTAACTCAAATTGAGGAATATTTTGCCGTTGGTAAAAATTATATATGGGGAAATAGAGATCGTGATTTAATGAAACGGAGAAGACATTCCATAATGTGATTTGTTTAAATAAAGAACAAAAGCAGGGTTATAAAATGTGTGGACATAATTAAAAAAACTTTATTACATAAAATATTGAACAATTTTCATTAATTTTTTTAATGTTTTGAATTAAATTCTTAAAAAAATTTTCTACTTTTAATTTCATTTATCTCATCTCATTAACTAAAATATTTTAATGTATGTAATAAAAACTCTTTTAAATAACACTTAAGAACTGATCTGATCTTGAAAATCTGTAATTTATGTTTTAATATTTATCCTTTATTGCATATTCACGTACGTTAAGCTTAGTGTAATGGTGTAATCATAAATATTAAACATCAGCCCAATTTAAAAAATTGGTGTTCGGATATAAAAACTGACTTTTTTTATAACCATTTTAAAAATATTGATTATGTTCATCAATGAAAGTACTAGTTTAGAAGAGGTACAAAATATTTAACCTTCATAAATAATATTTCTTTAAATAAATATATATATATTGTATATTTATAATCAAAAAACCACTGGAACAACCCAAGTACAGAATTAAAATTCATTATTTTCATTTCATTACAGAACTGTAATTCGGTACTTGGGTTGTTCAATTGGTTTTTGATAATAAAAATACAATATATTGGTACAGAGGAATATGGGTCTTATAAGTATTGTCTTTAGAAAAGTCATATATAGATATATATAATAAAATTATTTTTCTAAATTTTTGTTTAGTCCACGAATGCTTTCATAGTACTTTATATGATGAATATGTATATGGACAAAATGTTACGATGATTTTGTAAAATTAGTGGAATGAATGAATGAATGAACTATGTAGAAGTACTAAAAAATGGTTTCACGTAAAAAAAAATCAATAAAAGCTGAATAATTTAAAATTCCAGATAATTTAAATGATGTTAAAAGAAAAAAAAAACATTTATATTAATTGAAAAATGTGCTTTATTTTTTATAATCTATAACTGAAATTGATTACAAATAATAATTAATTGACCAAAAAATGATACACACTAAATTAAAATACAGTAATGATACAATTCCTATTCTGTATTTAATTACGTTAACTTTATGTATTTGATAATTTAAAATTATCATTGCATAATACATATGATCAAATACATGCGTAAAATTTTTTAATAACAGCATATTCTAATCCTGCGTCAATAAATCAGTTCTAAAAAAATTTGAAAATCCTTCTATTAAAGAACAGATGTATGAAGAATAGAAATACATTTTCTGTCTCTGCAAGGTTGAATAAATCAGTTGTATGTTCTTCAGATTATGCATATGAGGATCAACATATCTGATTAAAAATATTTTTAATATTTTTTTTAATTCTCTTTTTAAACTATTCCAAGAATCAAAACCTAATATAAATCATGTCTGTTTTAACTTAACACATGCACTGTACCGTGAAAATATATTTGTCTAAAATATAGAAGTTGAAGATTACAACATGCTGAAAAAAAAGAAATAATAAATAAATAAATAAATATAACTTGTGGAAATTAATAACTTTAATCATACTACCATTTCAGTGTATTCTATTCTCCTTTAATTACTTTTCCTTTTTCTTTATATATCATCTGTTCTTTGGTATACCTTTTCATCTTTTTCCTTCTTTCATATACGAGGGATGTTCAATAATTAACGAGACAAATTGATGTAGAAAAAAAAATTATTCAATGACAATGAAACTTACACTACTTTTCAACATAGACTCTAGCAACATTTAGATACTTGCCCCACCTTTCTGTGAGCTTTCTGATTCCTGCAGCATAGAAGTCTTTACCTAGCTGTTTGAACCATTCGTGAACAGCTTATTGACTGCTTCATTGTTGTTGAACTTCTACCATGTAAAAAGTCTTTGAGTAGGCCAAACAAATGAAAATCAGACGGGGCAAAAATCTGGGTTGTAAAGAGGATGTGGCAACACCTCCTAACCCAACTTCTCAAACAGCTGGAACTTCCTGTTTCTTCTGTTCCCTAAGTGATGTAGGGATACAAGTTGTCATGCAAGAGGATCACACCTTTTGAGAGCGTACCCTGATGTTTTTACCTTATCACGGGCTCACTTTCTGTTGGAGCACATTGTACTCACTGTTTATGGTATGTTGTTCTTCTAAACAGTCACTAAAAATTGGGCCTTTTAAGTCCCAGAAAACTGTCTACATCACTTTACCACCTTTTTTTTTCTCTTAGCTCCCCTGGGCCGGACCGACTTGTTGGTACTACGCCACCCAGGGGAGTGTCTTTAAACTCAAATAGGCCTCCCCACCTACCGGCTATATACCGGCATGGCTGGTCGGCCTACCGGTTAGCTCTTTTTGAGAGTATTGCCCTTTTTGGACACCATGCCATACCTAGTGTGTCGTGACGTGGTGCCGGGTCTTTTCGGTATTCAGTGTGCTGTTACCTGACTGTTACCCATGGAGTCCTTGGTGGCTCATCAGTGCCAACACACCGCAGCATGTTGGAGCTCACCAGCAAGGCTGTCCACCCAGTCCTATTCTAGCCAACACTTTACCACCTGATGTGTGAGTTTTGAATTTTTTTGATGGGTAAATCCGAATGTTTCCAGTCAAGATTTTCCAGTTCGGATTGGCTCAAAATGGTGTATCCACGTTTCATCATAGGTTACAGTACGATCTAGAAAGAACATTACGTTCTGCTTCAGACTGTTCTTTGAAATGAGAAACAAATGCAAATCTTTATGGGATTGAGTCAACTGTTATGGAACCCATCTTCAACATGTTTTGTGATAATTCAGCATGCCATGTATGACTGAATGTGCAGTTCTAATACTAATATTAAACAAAAAACAGCAGTTTAGGAAATTTTGATTCACCTGTCTTTGTGAATAAGATCATTTATATGATTTTGCAGCTCAGTAATTAAAACTTAAACTGGCCTTCCAGAGCTATGGAGATCAGTCACACTTGTTCTGCCCGAATTAAACTATTCTGCCCCATTTATACACATTACTGCAGTTAATTCACCATACTGTTTCAATATTCTTGAGTAAATATTCGCCAGTTCCATACCTTCCGATAGCACTGAACATTGCTCTTCGGCATATATATTTCAAGCAAAGCTGACATTCTGAAACCAAAAATAGGTTATTTTTAGATTAATTATGATTGAACAGCTGATTAAATGTGTTCCCAAGGTTGCCAACTTGACCTTCAAAAAGTTTCATTGTCATTGAATGAACTATTTTTTGTCTAATTATTAAATGTCCCTCTTATATTTCTAAAACGATCTTTACTTATTTCTACAAATATATTTAGTTTTTTTTACTCCCTCTCCCCAGGAGCCAGATCCCCTTATCCAGCATAATTCAGCCCTGGGGGTGCCATTGCCTCTAACTCCGGAGTGGTCACTCTGAGCCCAGTTATGCCATTCCTAGCTGCATCACCCAGGACTAGGTCCTTACATGCCTTGCCTCTAATGTGGATCCTCCCAAAGAGAAACCCTCACCAGGACTCTGGTCTTACCATGTATCTAACCGTCCAAATTACCCCGCAGAGCCTGGCTATTCCGTTCTCCAGAGGCATCTCCTAGACGGCCAAGTTTTGGTCTTTAACAATGCCCCCTTTACCCAAGGCACCCTTGCTTCCCACAAATTGGCAATTTAAATTCCTTCCACCTCCTCCACAAACTGACGCTCCTCAACAGCTTTTTTCTTCATTATGCGCCCAACCATCCCGGCGATCAAAGCCCAGTTCCTCGGACCATGGAGCAACGCTACCATTATATTTTCTGGCATAACCTTACCAATCAACACCAGAACTTCTCTTCTGTCTGCAACCCATCTATTACAATAAAAGATGATATGCTCTGCTGTGTCACTTTCATCACAGTAAAAGCATCTCTTCGACCCCCTCCGTTTTCTTTCATAGAGGTACATGTTGTAACAGCCGTGACCAGACAAGAATTGCGTCAATTAAGTTAATTCGTCATGTTTCCTTGCCAGCCACGGCTTCAACTCTGGAATCAATTTCCAGGTACAACTCCCAACCTGGGCCCCATTCCACCTCGTCTGCCAATCCTCCATCAACCTTTGTCTCACCTGGTTCCTTGGGAGGCCCTCAGACAATATTCTCCTCAGCGACCAAGTCAAACAGAGGCAAGGCCGCTATCATTAGTGCTGCCTCCGTCAACACAGTTCAGTAGGCCCGGGATACACCGATGGCCAACGATCGCTACAGGCTGATGAGCCTCTACCTCACTGTCTTCTTTTGCCGAGCTCTCCTCCGATTTGGCATCGAAATATACTTAGTAAAATTTAATTAAACCAACCTCTATTTTTGCTGGCCTCTGTGGCATGAGTGATAGCTTGCTTCTTGGTCTTTCATCTGGAGGTCCCGGATTTGTATCCCGGTCAGGCATGGCATTTTCACATACACTACAAATCATTCATTTCATCTAAAGCAATACCTAATTGTAGACCCAAAGGTTAAAAAAAAAACCTCTATTTTTTTGTTATTTATCTCTGAGTTGTAACAACTGCAAGTATTTTAATATAAAATATATCTTAAATATGGCAAAATTAAAAAAAAAAAATTACTATCCTGCAATATATTATATAATTATAATTAAGTAAAACGTGAGTTAATAAAATTTTAAAGAACTGATTAAATTTTCCGTTTAGAAAAAAAAATTAAAAGTATTAATAAACTGATCTCTTGTTCAAAAAATAAAAAGTAATCTAAAGATATGATATAAAAACAAATTGTGAGATCTACTTGAGTATTTATAAAAACATAAAACTTATAAAAAAAATACTTTTATTACACAGTACGATTAAAGTATTTTAAAATTACATAACATATTTTTATAATTAATAATTTTATTACATAAAAAAAATAAACGAAATGAAACCTATTGTTTGAACAATTCACAATTCATTTTATATTTAAACATTAAGATTTTTAAATACATTAATTAAAATTAATTTACATAAAGTACAGGGCATATGCATCAAAACTCATTCTTTTTTATTATTATTTTTTTAATAAGGAAAAAAATATATAGATAATATATATTCTAATTTTTCTTGATACATTTTCTGATCTACTCTAGCTAGAAAAAAAATTCTTTAAATTTAATAATCTTCAGTAAAACTGGAGAAACCTGGATTTGTATCATTCCTGTTATAGAACTACTTTTTTGTCATTTAGATATTGTTAAGAAGTGTTTAAAATATAATTTACATAGTATATAATTTACCAACATTATTTTTACTATAAAAATGAAAATAATAATTTTTTTTTTTAATTATTATTTTGTTGTAAATAACTTGTAAATAATCACGTAAATGTAGGTTTAATTGTATGATTTAAATAATAAAAATGTACAAATTATAAAATGAAGGAAAACAAATTAATCTGTTAAAATTTTGACAAGATTTATTTTAATTTTTAAAATTTGTAATTATTAATAACTTCAGACATGTGTTTATATATATATATCTTAACAACTAATGAAAATGAGATGGAAGGAATGAGAGGTAAAATTTATGGGAATCAAACTTAAGATCAGCTATTATAGAATCTGTAATTTTAACTAACATATTGACTGGATATCTAATTGAATGACGTCCATATATTTTACAAAACTTCTCTGGATAATGTAAAAAATTTCTTTTCTGAATCTACATTATTAACATCCCAAGATTGTAGAGAAAATTTTCAATAAAATTCATAAGAGTAGAAAAATATTATGTAATAAATAAATTTTAATATATTTAGCAGTCGTAAAATCTGGATAATTTTAACTTATCATAATACTAACTGCTAAAAGGTTGAGTTTGATTCCCAGCTAGTTCTTTTATTTTATTTTTAAATTTTATAACATAGCCGAAAGAAATATATATAATGAGAATATTGTTCAACAACAAGTTTTGAATTTATCTGATCAATTTTTTTTACAATTATTGTAATTATATATATTGTATAATTAATTTAATAAAAAAATGTGATAATAGGTTTAGTTGTTATGTAAATTTTATTATTTTTATTTACATATTATATATTAGCATAGAAGTATATATAGGCTTTATTTCTGATAATGTATAAAAAATGTAACTATAATTATTATAAATAATTTTGTACAACAGTTATAAAAATTAACAAATAACTAATATATTTTGTACTTAGTTAAATTGTTATAAATAATAATAAATTTTATGTTTTTAAATATCTGTTTTATATTTTATTAATATTTAACTTACCTTTAACTATCCTTTAATTTTTTGGATAAAGAACTTTTTAGATTCTATTTTTAAATGAAATAGAATAAAAAAAGCTCACTATATAGTTGTAGGACTTTCCCATCATGCAGCTATCTATAAATGAAATATAAATATAATTAATATATTAATGACATATTTAAAAAATCCCATGTTATAATTACAAGATAATAATACTGACTTGAGGTTAAAACCGCAAATTTAAAATCTGGTATTACTAAAAAAGAGCTACTATTTCAACAATTTAAAATATTAGAATCTTTTTAAGTGCCCTTGAAAATGTATAAATTGATACCTCACCTGACCATGCTTGTTACTTTTTGGGCGAACCCCAAAGTAGGAGTCAAAGTTTAATTTGATAAAAAATCTTTTTTTAAAGCAATCTTGATTACAATAAAAAAAGAGAGAGAAAAAATGCTTGATTTTTGGTTGGGTCTGGCCATTTGGTGGGGTTTGGGGTTCCTAATTTAGTAAAGATTTATATGCGTAATTAGATGACAATAGAAGAAACCAGAGAGAAAAACAACCATCACAATGATCACAGCAAAGATTCAAAATTTTAGAGCATTTTTTGGGGTGGTGGCGCGATTTTGCAAGTTTTTTTGAAAATATTGTTATTTTTTAATTGTTAACAAATTTTTCCTAAGAAAAATATTACCTTAATTAGGTGAAATCTCGAGATACTAAGAGTGACCTTACTCTACAGCCTCACCACCCCCTTGACCTTTTAAGTTGAAAATTTAATGGTATCAATGCCCCATATATATATATATATATATTTATATGATCAACTTAAGAACAGAACAATAAATAAAGTAGGATGGATGACACTTACCTTATTTTGATCACATATAAAAAAAATGTTTATGCAAATTTCTCGCATCATCAGTTGCAATACGTTTCTTTTTTCAAATAGTTCATATCAAATTACATATTACACATAAATATTATAAAATAATAAAAATTTTTTGACTTTTTATAAAAAAAAAAAAAACAATAAAAACTTAGATAAAATAAGTTTATATATAAAGTCACCAGTTTGTTTTCAATATATATTCGATTGCGAGTTTATAGCATTAATTTCAGCCTTCAGTTTTTTTTTGAAAAGCTCACAAATTATTTGCAATATATATGTTTTGTTGTCTTCTATAAAGTCTTTCATTTTATTCTCTAAGTATGTTAGAGTAGCTTGCAAGAAGAAACCTTGCGTGACAAAATTTTTGCTTAATGTTCGATGTTTTCCTTTACTTGCTTTTTTACAGCGTTGTCTATGTAATTTTCTATTATTGGTAAATCTGTTTTACTGAGAAACTCGCTAAATTGTTTTGCTTGATTCAGTCAATTGCTAAATTGTTTTTTAATGTGTTTTGCTTGATTCAGTCTTTCCAGATTGATAAACAGCTCGCTCAAACTGGTTGTGTATTCGGTGAACATATTTTTCACTCGGAAAAAATTGATGGCATAGTTATCACCTTCTGGGTCGGCCACAGAACACAGTTGTTTCCCTTTCATATCGCAATCACTGTCGTCAGTTAACACGAATCGCTCACCAAATAGTTCGTTTATCCTTTTATTGAATTTGTCAAACATAGCAGTTACGTATTGGAAATTGATGCAACACGAATCCTATGCCTGGTGTCCTCATGAAACTCTTGTGCACTTTCGGGAACTACACCACCTGTGTAATTTCGGCATGTCATCTGTGTAAGAAAAAAATATACAATAAAATAGATAAGTCATTAATGTCCACATTTTGGTCTTTAGAGTTTGGTAAAAGCAATAATTTCATTGCACAAGAGTAGCCAACGAGAGCGGAATCAATAATCATCGCTTTTGTCGTAACCATTACAATTATGGTTAGAATATTTATGGCCAGGAATCCTTAAGTTAGCTTTCTACATAAGAAAAAATTATTAAAAAAAAGCAATAACCCATTAAAGTTCATATTCTACGATTCCAATTTCTCTTAGCTCTTCAATTATTGAGATAATTTCATTTCGAACGCCAGCATAGTAGGTCGCACATAGTTTGTCCCTGGAACTTTCGATTCGTCTATCATTTATAAGTATAATTTCTATCTTTTTCCCTTTTTTTGGACTACCGACGATTGACTGTTACATAGCAGAAATGTTTATCCTCCCTCCCCTATAAAGAAGTGTTTATCCTCCACCCCAGTAAAGAAGCTTTGCTGTCCAACAATTGGATGCGCTCAATGGATTTCCTTTCTATCTAGACGGGAAAGTAAAAGCTTTATTATGCATGCACTGGCATTTTTACTACATTATCAAACCATTTAAAAATCTTTTCACAAATTTATTTAAAAAGTAATTAAAACATTTTCTTTTATAGAAGCAATATTTACTTATAATATTGTTTACATTTAAATATAACAAAATAATTATAATTATATAAATTACATAAAGAAATACCAATCATTTATTTTTCCCAGCATCTTTAGCTCTTCCTTTTTTCTTAAGTTTATTTTTCTTTCTACGAATCTGTCTTTTTTTCTGGTTTTCAATTTTCTTTTTTGATTTTTCCTTCTTGATAAGTGGTTGAAGACCAATAATTGCTGTTACAGGGAAAAAATTACAAATGTTATTTACAAAATGAAATATATATATATATATATATAATTCATATATATTTTATTTGAGATTATAGTTCTTATGAATATTACACAATTATACAATGCAAAATTAAATATTCATACTGAATACAAATAGAAATAATAATAAAAACTGATTTATTTATTTTTTGCTTGATGAATTAATTCACCATTGAAGCTTTTACATGGGAATATGGAAATGGAATTTTGTATATGAAAAATATCATACCTGACTGGAATCCTAATAAACGGCTGAGATACAATCGCTCTGCCACAAAAATTGGTAGATTTATTAGTAATTATGAAATAAAAACCAATGCTTAATACACAATACTTGAACAGTTGTAAGAAATGCTTGCAACTCATTTGTACTTGTAACTGTATGACTGTTAGGTCATCTGGCAGTTTAACCCTTCGCGGGCAGCAATGTTTTATGGCTGTAGGCAAAAGACATTTTCAAAAAAAAAGTTCATGCAAAAACTACTTAAAGTAACTTAAAACATTAATTCATGCATAAAAATAACATATACATTGTGTTTTTGCTGAATTCTGCCAACAATCTGGTTAAGGAAACCAGATTTAATTATCTCGTGAGAAAAAAATATGCGAAAACGACACAAGTCTCACTGAGCACACTAGAATTTGCAAACTAGTTTGCAAATTTTAGAAAAATTGATGGTTGTTTTACATTAAGTTCCTTTCATGTAAAAGACACTGAATAATAGTAGTAACAGTAGTAACATTGATGGTAATATAAAAACAGAAATTTTGAAGCACCTAGGCAGGGAATAGTATAATATGGTTTTATTATAATAATTAGAGACTGGATTATATTCAACATAAAAAGCTTGAAATATGCATGAAAAATGCTTAAAATATGTGTGAAAAGTATTAAAATATGCTTTTTTTGTGTTGTCATTTGACTGGTTTGATGCAGCTCTCCAAGATTTCCTATCTAGTGCTAATCGTTTCATTTCGGTATAACCCCTACATCATACATCCCTAATATTTTGTTTTACATATTCCAAACGTGGCCTGCCTACACAATTTTTTCCTTTTACCTGTCCCTTCCAATATTAGAGCGACTATTCCAGGATGCCTTAGTATGTGGCCTATAAGTCTGTCTCTTCTTTTAGCTATATTTTTCCAAATGCTTCTTTCTTAATTTATTTGCCGTAACACCTCTTCATTTGTCACTTTATCCACCCATCTGATTTTTAACATTCTCCAATAGCAACACATTTCAAAAGCTTCTAATCTTTTCTTCTAATATACTCCAATCGTCCAAGTCTCACTTCCATATAAAGTGACGCTCCAAACATATACTTTCAAAAATCTTTTCCTGACATTTAAATTAATTTTTGATGTAAACAAATTATATTTCTTACTGAAAGCTCGTTTCGCTTGTGCTATTCGGCATTTAATATCGCTCCTGCTTCGTCCTTCTTTAGTAATTCTACTTCCCAAATAACAAAATTCTTCTACTTCCATAATCTTTTCTCCTCCTATTTTCACATTCAGTGGTCCATCTTTGTTTTTTCTACTACATTTCATTACTTTCGATCTGTTCTTGTTTATTTTCATGCAGTAGTTCTTGCGTAAGACTTCATCCATGCCATTCATTGTTTCTTCTAAATCCTTCTTACTCTTAGCTAGAATTACTATATCATCAGCAAATCGTATCATCTTTATCTTTTCACCTTGTACTGTTATTCTGAATCTAAATTGTTCTCTAACATCATTAACTGCTAGTTCCATGTAAAGATTAAAAACGGGATAGGGAACATCTTTGTCGAACTCCCTTTCTTATTACGGCTTCTTTCTTATGTTCTTCAATTATTACTGTTGCTGTTTGATTCCTGTACATGCTAGCAACTGTTCTTCTATCTCTGTATTTGAACCCTAATTTTTTTAAAATGCTGAACATTTTATTCCAATCTACGTTATCGAATGCCTTTTCTAGGTCTATAAACGCCAAGTATGTTGATTTGTTTTTCTTTAATCTTCCTTCTACTATTAATCCGAGGCCTAAAATTGCTTCCCTTGTCCCTATATTTTTTCCTGAAATCAAATTGGTCTTCTCCTAACACTTCTCTACTCTCCTCTCAATTCTTCTGCATAGAATTATAGTTAAGATTTTTGATGCATGACTAGTTAAGCTAATTGTTCTGTATTCTTCACATTTATCGGCCCCTGCTTTCTTTGGTATCATTACTATAACACTATTTTTGAAGTCTGACGAAACTTCCCCTTTTTCATAAATATTACACACCAGTTTGTATAATCTGTCAATCGCTTCCTCACCTGCACTGCGCAGTAATTCTACAGGTACTCCGTCTATTCCAGGAGCCTTTCTGCCATTTAAATCTTTTAATGCTCTCTTAAATTCAGATCTCAGTATTGTTTCTCCCATTTCATCCTCCTCAACTTCCTCTTCTTCCTCTATAACACCATTTTCTAATTTATTTCCTCCATATAACCCTTCAATATATTCCACCCATCTATCGACTTTACCTTTTGTATTATATATTGGTGTACCATCTTTATTTAACACATTATTAGATTTTAATTTATGTACCCCAAAATTTTCCTTAACTTTCCTGTATGCTCCGTCTATTTTACCAATGTTCATTTCTCTTTCCACTTCTGAACACTTTTCTTTAATCCACTCTTCTTTCGCTAGTTTGCAATTCCTGTTTATAGTATTTCTTAATTTTCGATAGTTCCTTTTACTTTCTTCATCACTAGCATTCTTATATTTTCTATGTTCATCCATCAGCTGCAATATATCATCTGAAACCCAAGCTTTTCTACCAGTTCTCTTTGTTCCGCCTAAGTTCGCTTCTGCCGATTTAAAAATTTCCTTTTTAACATTCTCCCATTCTTGTTCTACATTTTCTACCTTTTCTTTTTTACTCAGACCTCTTGCAATGTCTTCCTCAAAAATCTTCTTTACCTTCTCTTCCTCAAGCTTTTCTAAATTCCACCGATTTATCTGACACCTTTTCTTCAGGTTTTTAAACCCCAAATATGCAACTTTAAATAATAAAAAAAAAATAGTCATTTTTAGTTTTTTTATTTCAAAATCAGCATACAATTAGTAAGTAGTTGAATAACATATCAATAAATTCGATAATTACCAATTATTTAATATTTAGTTACTTTTGTAAACACAAACAATCAGAGGTACAGTTCTGCGACTGCTAAGTGCGCTCTAAGAGCCGTGCAGCTAATAGATTTGGTCGGCTACAATGTAAGATTTCATTTATTAACAAGGTATCCTACTGAAAAATATTGTTAACATATCAAAAATATGCATCATTACTAGATTTTAAGGAAAATATGCATTAACTGGTGAGAATGGGCTTAATATGCAAATGCATATAATCCGGTCTCTAACAATAATAATAATGATATAAATATTTTTATTCATTTCCTTCTGAATTTTTTGTCTCAAAAATTTTGGTTGATGTCAAACGAACCAAGCTGAAAATGAAATTTTGGAAGGAACAAAAATACTTAAAAATGAGCAAAAAACACAAAAAAAATAATGCACATGTCTTGTTACATAAGCACAGTTATAGAACTCATCTGATAACTGAAGTAAAATGGTTCCCAATCATGTTATATCAGGAATTCCCGTCTCAAAATGATTGAAAGAACATCTCCTGCCATCTCTTGGGATTTATATGAAACTATGTGAAGACAAATAGCAGGTCACATTCAGAGACTCATATACAGGTTTCAGCCCTCCGGTGTAACTACAGGTTCATATATGGGTTTCCGGTCTTTAGTTCACAGTTTTCCATATTCAATGCTAACTTGTTCATGCTATTATGAGTTAAGTTGCTCATAAGCTAATGTAATTTAGAGCTATACATCAAAATGCACTGAATAGAGGGAAAGAGAAGTCTTCCTATTTAGTAAAAATAAATAATCAAACCATACATGCTATTACATGAAATAAATAATTATATCTATCAACAGACTGCGTACTTAAAGTAGGAAAAGTTAATGTAGACATAATAAAGTTAGATACTCTACATAGAGTGATTATATAAAATGACAATTGTAGAAAGATACTTGCTGCATAAATACATATTTTAAAAATAAGAAAAACTTAAGTATGATTCTGTTTTTTCTTCCAAATTAATTTTTTTTTTAATTTATGAATTTGACTAGATTCATTTAGCCAGAATTTAATTTTTCCTTTTTTAATTATTTTTTCTAATAAGTCAAGCTCTGAAGACAAGACAACTTCAGCTATAAGTATCTAACAGTAGTCTAAATTTAGATATATAACAATCAGAAAATCAACTGATTAAAACACAATAATAATTCTGTTAAAAAAGATACATATACATACTTTTTTTCTTATCTACTAAAGGAGATTTCCTCAGCGGAAATAACAATGGTAATGTTTGTCTATATTTACACATCGGTGTAGAAATTGTTTCATCTAATGGAATCCATGGTGCTTGAATTGGTGCAACATCTTCCGTAGATACATTATAATTAGTGTAAATATTCTGTACACCGACTCTGCAAAAAAAAAAAAAAATTAGATGTTAATTAATTTTCTGGTATTGTACACACAATGAAATTTAACAAAAAACATTTTCAAGTAATAGATAAGTAGAAATGCATTATGAAATCTGAATCTTATACCATTTAATAAACCATTCACTTTCAAATAATGCACAATAAAAACGAAAAAGATTTCTTTCTAATATTTAAACAAATGCAATGAACAGGAATTTTTTAAATAGAGAGAGGAATTGATTAATAGTCAAAAATGACTTGTATTATCATTCAAATTTTTGTGTACTTTAAGTTCTAGTGACTTAGTTCTTAACCTTTTCCCATCACAATGATCCGCGGTTGATTAGCGCTCCGCAAAAATATGTTGGTATCTGATCAACCTCCCTTCATAGTCTTATGCTACCCTCTTGTGAAAAAATTTCCAGTATATTAAAGAGATTTAACAGATTCTGACAAAAAAAAACCGTTACGATTGGATATTAGTAACATATGTTAGTATAAATGAAAGTAGATAAAAAAAACTACGTTTTATAAAAATCCCCACCACTCAAAAGGCTATTCAGATTGACAAAAAACCATTTTTACTGTATACTGTTATTCATTACGAATCTATATGTGTTACATGTTTACAGATATCATTTGTCTGAAAAGATATTTATAGACCTCAAGTAAAAGTGACGTATTTATGACCACAAATTCCTTTCTTTTTTTTTGTGTGCTGTATATCATAATTTATTATGTGTTTCAATACATCGATATGTTGCTAGTAAGATAAGCTATTTTTGTAAATAATAAAAAATTCCGTAATCCTCATAGGGATTATAATACACACACAGATTATAGTCACACACATACACACACACACACACACACACACACACACACACAAGCACATTTCTGAGAAAAAAATTGTCATATTCTTTCTAGTCTAAATAAAACAATTTACATCGTATAAATGTCGTTCAGATTGTGTAATAAAACTGACTCCTTTGTGAATATAAAAAAAAAATAACCGACTTATATGCCATATAAAATGATTTTGTAACAGTGTTTTAAAACTGACGCCGTACGTAACCAGTTCCAAGGCTACATGATCTGAAAAGGTTATAAGTGTCATGAGAAAATATAAGAAGTACAAAATAAGTTTTTTTTTAGTGAAAAATTTAAGAGAAAAAAAATAATTATGAGGGCTATTTGGAAATTCTTGGCCAGATAAAGAAAAAGAAAACACAAGATTTTTCAAGAATTTATTTTCAACAGTCACCTTGCAATTTGATAAATTTAGATCAGCGTCTTTGTAACTTTTTAATACCCTCAATATAATAAGATTTATCCAACTCTATAAAATAAACGGTAGTTCAGCTATCACTTCATCATTTTAATTGAATCATCGTCCAGAAAGGCTTTTTTTCTTGATGAATTAATTCACCACAGAAACTTCGAAGCTACATGGGAATATGCAAATGGAATTTTTATTGCATATGAAAAATGTCATGCTTGACTGGAATTTGAACCTGGGGCCCCAGATGAAAAGCCGAGATGCTACCAATTCGGCACAGAGCCAAATCTGGTGAATACGATGCCGCATGTGAAAGCATTTCGAAGCTTACATCACAGAATTTTCCAACAGCCTGAGACATATGTATGGATGCATTATTGTGGAGAAATAGCACTTCATTTATGGTCAACTGTGGATGTTTAGCCTGAAAAGCAACTTTCAATCAGTCCAATAGTGAAGTGTTATACTTCTCAGTGGTGTGATCCTACCTTCTTCCAGGTAGTCTATAAGCACTGCATAATGAGAATTCGAAAAAACTGTTGCCATGACTTTATCTACAGATGGAACTGTTTTCGTCTTCTTTGGTGCACTTTTCATCCAATGTTTGGACTGCTTCTTGTTCTCTGGCGTGTAATAATGAGCCCGTGATTCATCTACTGTTATAAAACATCTAAATAAACTCAGAGGAATCTCATTTAAATAAGTTTAAACACCCTCATGAAGTGTTCAATCAAATTTGTTTTTGGTTAAAAAACACAGCATCTATCGAGCAGAAATCTTTTTTATATCCAAAATATAATATAAAATATAGTGTACATGACCTATCAAGATGTTTGCAATGTCAGCAAGTTCATCTACCTACAATTAGTGATCATTTGATATGACATTGTGGATTTTTGTGATCATTTTAATTTTTTCTTTTAACTGCAACACTCACTTTTTTATTAAAAAGAATTTTAAAAAATACTGTCTTTTCCAGGCACATAATATCTGAATGATCCTCTAGTAATTAAAAGTTAATAAAATCAATATTTAATATATAAAAAAAATAAAAATATATACCCAGGTTTATCAGTCGCAATAGAAAGTGCTGTAAACGATTCATGTTTTGGTGAATGTTCTAATAGATAACTTCCAGGATTTAATGTAATTAATTTACTTAAAACACTATATAATGAGCTCCATACTTTTACTACATGTATATTATTCTTCTTAAGGCAATCCACTTTTAATGAATGCTGACTTAAAATTTCAGTTTGAATGACTTCACACGTTAATGGATTTATACGAACTGTAAAAAAAAGTCAAATAGATTTTTGCAATTATTAGAACAATAATAAAAAAGAAAACAAAAATGTAAATTCTATTTAATATACAAGAGAAAGCTGAAACTTTTGGCTCAATGATCATTGACTGATGAATCCTGCTCAGTATATCATGAAATGGAAAACTGTTTAACCAGTTTAAAGAAGAGTGTAATTACAGAATTCTTAAAAATGAAAAAAGTTCTTTTAATTGAAATTTAAAGACCAAATGCATGCTGTCTATGGTGATCATTATTTTGATATTAGAAGAACAAGAAATACAGGTGGCAAAAGATGAAGTGATACAAGATTTGAGATAGGGCCAGTGTGGCAACTGACCCGTTTCACCAAAATCGTACTGATGGACTGACAAAAAAAAAACATCAAATCAAAAAAATAAAACTAGCCAATAAGTGCATGAATTTCCCGATTACGCCGATTAAGTCATATAACACCTTGCACAGCTTTTTCACTGCAAAATCTTTCTGGGAACGTCAGAAAGTTTTTTAATGTTCTTAATAACACATTTTAATATTAAATACAGGGTTATCATAAAAGAATGGTGCGGTTTTGAACATGGTTTAAATTAAAACAAAATTACTTACAGTTTATGTTTTTTATTTTTCAAATTTGTCGTCTCAAACATTTTTTTACATAATTAATAAATTTCAATATGTGCCCCCTTAGTCGCTCGACAAATGTCCAAACGATACTCAACTTCTCTCCAAATATTAGTTAACATTTCTTCATTAATGGTTGTCATTGCTTCATTAATCCTGTTTTTTAAGTGGTTTAGGTCGCAAATTTTTTGTGTATAAACAACGCTTTTGATATACCTCCCAAGAAAAAATCACAAGGTGTCTGGTCTGGACTCCTTGGAGACCAAAGTATGGGTCCTTACCGGTCTATCCATCGATCTCCAAATTTTTTGTTAAAAGCATCTGTGACCGATGCATTGAAGTGCGGGGGAGCACCATCTTGTTGGAAATGTTTTCCAAGTTGATGAATGTTTTCAAGTTCACCTAGCTGAGGAAAGCAATAAACGGTTAACATGTCAAGATACACAACTCCATTAATTGTTTTTTCAGCAAAGAAGAAAGGCCCTATTACACGATTTTTCATCACACTACACCAAACATTAACTTTACGCGAATCGCATTTCTCAATAATTGCGTGTGGGTTTTCAGAGCCCCATATTCCTGAATTGTGTCTGTTAACACATCCATTCACATGGAATGTAGCTTTGTCTGTAAAAATTATATCGTCTAAAAATGATTCGTTTTCACTTATTCTGTCCAACATTTCAACAGCAAAATTGTAATGTTTTACACCATCATCGGGTTTCAATCCCTGCAGTATCTGGATTTTATAAGCGTGTAATTTCAGTTTTTTATGTAAAACTTTGTGAACTGTTGATTTTGGAATACCTAATTTGACGCTTCGACGGGGGATGGACTTCCCAGGACTTTTAATTGCTGATTGTCTAATTTGTTCAACCGTTTGTCTGGTACACTTGGTCTGCCGGTTGTTTTCTGTTTCTTAACCGATCCAGTTTCTTCGAATCGTTTGAACCAACGTGTTATGTTATTTTTGTGTGGTGGATCTCTTCCGAATTCACATCAAAACGCACGTTGAACTAAAATTATGGATTTTAATTCAGTCATCAATAAAACACACTTTGCTTTGTCTTTATCTGAGAACATAGTAACTCACTAAACTCACCGCAACTACAATACAAGAACTGACGTTGTGGTTACAACTGCTGATAAACAAACTTTTGGGTTGGAGGCTTTCAGGGATACCAATATAACATCTAGAAATTTCCCTACAATCTTCCTATGAATTACTGAAACCGCACCATTCTTTTATGATAACGCTGTATAAGATTAAAAATTTATACTGTGCTTCCTTATTCTGTAAGGAACATCTCAGAAAAATTTATTTATAAAAAGTGATACCTAACAAAAAAAAATTAATTAAAAGAATTAATTTTAAAATCTTAAATGAAATTCATGGGTGAAATATGTGAAACATTTACAATTAAAACAAGACTAAGCAAGGAGATGGTTTATCACCATTACTCTTCAACTGTACTTTGAAATATGTGATGAGAGAATGGTATAAGGAAAATCCAAAGAATATCAAATTTGAAACCAAAAAGGACCCAATAAATTTAAATTGTCTACAATTTGCAAACAACTTAGCGCTACTAGCCAACAACATCCAAGAAGCCAAATAATAAGCCTTCAAAATACAGCACAAAAAATACAGTTCAAAATCTTATTTGAAAAAACAGAAATAATGGTGGCACAGCCATTAGTAATAAACCATAAAACAGTAAACAACAAAAAAAAGAAAAGTAAAATAATTTAGATACCTAGGAAAAATTAGAGCATACAACTAAAAAGAAAAACCACAGGCAAGAAAGGACTAATAAAATGATAAAAGTTCAGTTACTAACACGATCCACATATCATAAAAATTGCCTACACATCAACACAAAATTAAAATAAAAAAAAACCATAGTTCAGCCAAAAGTAACCTACGGAAGAAAAACCCTCTTCAAAGTCACTTTCAGAGAAACAGAATTGATAATAAGATTATAAAATCAGAGAGAACAGCAAGAACAAGTATAAACAAGAAACATCAAAAGAAGAAAAATGCTGAATAGTGCCGAATTAAGTGGTTTATGAGAAGCTAGAAACTATCACAGATATGTAAGAGGATCTCATTCTTTCGGCATTTCATGAGAACACCAGAAATCAACAAGAATAATTATAGAGAGACTTTGGAATCAAAAGCAAAGGGTGGGATGGTTAAAGAAATAAGAGACAATATGGTGGAACTGGGAATAAAACTCGATTTGTTGAATCTTCTACAAAACAAAACAGAAAAGATCAAGAAACTAAACGAGAAGAAAATAAGATTTACACCTAAAACAAAAAAAAAGACACAAAATGAAAAGGGTAATTAAAGATCAAGGAAAGAAAAGAAAGATCAGAACAAATGAAAAAGTACTAGGAAATTTGATAGAACAAAACATGCATTCTTCAAAAAAACTGACAAAACAGGTTGACTAAAGTAATCCAATGAGGCTGTACAAGGAGGGAAAAAAATAAGACTTAAGTAAAGTTTTCTCTAAAATTAATATCCTCTTCAATAAATGACAAAATAAGAAAAAGAAAATTTTCAAAAACCTTTCTGCAATATAGGTGGGGGTCTGTAATTTTAAAAAAATATATAGACATTTCTTGATAGCTCTGATTCTTTTTCATGACAATGTTAGGTCTCGCATAAACATTAGCAATCAGAACAAACAGGAAAAACTAGAAAACATTAGCACATCCGCTATAAAATCCATATTTATTTTCCTGCATTTTCTTTTAGTTTGGGCCATGTGAAGGAAAGTCATCAATTCCAAAGTGATAATAAAGGATAAGAGTTTGTGTGCAATTGGTTTATGACATTTCTGCAATTGCTTTATGAAAAAGGGATTCATAAGAGTTTTCCACGCTTTGGGGAAAATGTTTAGAACTTCAGGGAGACTATGTAGACTATGTTTGGAATAAATATTTTTTGTATTTTTATTCTGTACCAATAAACGTTAAAAACAAAAGTTCAATTTATATTTGACTTTATCCTTTATTATAAACAAAATTTTTGTTTATCATCATGAAATTTAATTATAAAATAATAATAATGAAAAATAAATAATTACCTCTCTTCAGACTTGAACCTGGTCTAATAAATGTATCAGTCCATTGACGAACGGATTCACTAGGTGTTGATTTTTCAGCACCATAATCAAACTGGTAGTCCAATTTAGGTACTACATTAACAGACACTATAACGTTAGTTCCCTTCTCAGATTTCATAATTTTTTTCTTATTTTTATCTTTTTGTTGATAAGACTGTAATCAAAGAAAGTTAATTTAATGTATAATATATAATCTTTGAATATAAATATATATATTAATGAAATATAAATAAATCGTAATTAACTTTAATAGGGGGAGAAGGAATGAATTCAAAATTGCAAAGAAATGACATTGATGTATCATTATGTGAAATTATTCAATAAGTATTTAGAAGAGAAGAGAAGGAAGGCTCAGAGAGATTGAGTGCTACCTTCTGACCAAAAAAGTTAATAGTTATTCTTAAATTAAATTCATTAACTCTAGAAAACTTTATATAAATAAATGGTACACCTGTTTTATACTTTTATTTAAATTTTCCTTTTAATATCTTCCCTCAAATACTAATTAATCTCAAAATCTGATTTAATTTACGCTAATAACCTAATTTTTCTTAACATTCTCAGTAAAATCGCATTTGAAAAATGTTCACCGCTTCCTTTTCTGGTTTACTTTTATCCACATTTTGCTTATGTAAACCACTACACTTGATACAAGTGTAAAACATATTGTTAATATGTTTTTACAGAACATTACTTATTAATTTCAAAAACCATATTATGTTTTCCAAAACACAAATACAAAATAAACATATATACGAGGTGATAAAAAAATAGGGTGAATAATTTTTTATTAAAAAAAGTAATAAGGTTACATAGAATTCTATTTAATCTCCTTCAACGTACTGTCCTTGGCTAGCAACGAGCTATCCCAACGTTGACTCCATGACTGGAGGCATTTCTGGAAGGCGTCTTTCGGAAGGGCTTTCAGCTGCTCGGTCGTGGCCCTCTTAATGTCAGCAATGGTGTTTTCCTTTAAGCACAGTTTTAATTTTTGGGAAGAGCCGAAAGTCGCATGGTGCTAAATCCGGTGAGTATGGCAGATGTGGACAGACAGGAACACTTTTTTCGGCCAAAAACTCGCGAATGAGAAGCGAGGTGTGACATGGCGCGTTGTTGTGGTGAAGAAGGAAGCCATTGGTCCATTTTTCTCGTCGCTTTCTTCGTATGTCATTTTGCAAACATTGCAGTACACCCTTATAAAATTCAGAATTTACAGTTGTTCCCCTTGGAACGAACTCTGATCGCACTATGTACTCACTATCGAAAAAAACAACACAAGCTTGACCTTGATGTTGGATTTTGACTGACGTGCCTTTTTAGGGCGAGAAGATGAACTGGTTTTCCATTGGGAACTCAAAACTTAATGTTTAATCATTGTTCAAAATCCATGTTGCGCGACAGACACGATAACACAACCTCACTCTAGCGGCTCTGGCAGCTGACTGGCAAGCTCGAACGTGTTACAACTTGTCCCTGCCTGTCTCAGTTGATCACGCTATTGGGCAAATTACAGCATATGGATGTAGTGTCGGCAGTTGCCGCTATAAAAATTCATTCACTGTATTTTTTTATCACACCTCGTATATATATATATATATATATATATATATATATATATATATATATGTACTAGGTTCGTTCAAAAAGACTGAAAATTTAAAATTGTGTGCCCATGTCTGCAGATGGCATGCTTCGGCTACTGCATGCACTTAGTAGCATATCTTATCACCATTTACTGCGTTTCGATCTATACAACTGTTGTTGAATAACTACCAATCGAGTCAGATGATGTGTAAGCTGCTTGTCTGATTAGTGAAAAAGCAAAAATGAAGACATCATGACTGTGAAATTTTGTGTAAAACTATTAAGATGTTTGAGGAATTTGTCAGCCCCATTTGCATTTGCAAGCAGTTCCTCACAGGTGTCAACTCTATTCTGTTTCTGGTCATCTGTCAACAAATGTGGCACAATTTTACACTGATGTGATTAATTGCGAGTTTTTCAGTTAGGATTTGACAGCAAGATCTTACATTTATGCCAACTTCTTCAGCAACCTCAACCTCACGGACAGTTAAACAATGATTTTGATGAATTACAGCATGCACACTCTGAACATGTTGAATGTTTGTTGACCTGGAAGGTCGTCCAGTCTTTGGATCTTCGGCAACTGAACTTCTGCCCTCCTTAAAATATTTAAACCAATCATAGCACTGTGCTCAACTCATACAGTCATCCTTGTATGCTTGATTAAGCACTTGGAATGTTTCTGTGAAAGTTTTCCTCAGTTTTACGCAGATGCATTGTTCTTCCAACTCCTTTATTTTTGCTTTTTCCCTAATCTGATAAACAGCTTATGCTCGACACGACCTCACTGGTAGTTACTCAACAATTAACGCATAGATCGGAAACCATTAAAAGGTGATATGTTACTAACATATGCTGCTACTGGTTGCAGCATGCCATCTGCAGATGCTGGCATGCTATTTAAAAAGTTTGCTCTTTTTTTGAACAAATCTTGTATTTTAAGAAACATACGTGTGATATACTTTCACATCAATGCACAAATAAAAGCAATGACTTTGTTACTAGTTTCCATAATTATAACATATATTTTCATAGAGATATGTTCTAGTGCAGCCCTAATATTGAAAGAAATACAATACAAATGATGAAAATTTGCTTTTTAAAATGATTTCATCCTGATGTAAACTGGCAAACCTGCCAGTTATGTCATGTTTTATTGCATGATAATTATTTACTTATTTTATTTTAATATAAAAATCACAAAATATGATATTTTGAAATATAGCTATATTTCTTAATATACCTATACATATAAAGGGTATACAAAAATAATTGTAATTGTTAAAAAGAATTTTTTTAATAGTTTTTAAGTAATGAAATTTTAATTTCGATCAAATGCATGCGACTAATGCACTTCCTAATGGTTTTAATAGGGTGGAAACGTTTTTGAAATTCCTGAAGAATGTTGCCCAGGGCCTGTAATTATTTATCTTTGACTTCTTCTACAGTAAAAAATCACTTCCTTTTTTTTAAACGCGGAACACAGAAAAGTTAGATAGAATAACAACAGAGGAGTGGGACGGCAAGGTTTAATGGTCAACTTGCTTTTTGATAAAAAGTGTTTGACACAGATGCTGGTATGGGCATTGTTGTAATACAGAAACCAATCACCACTCCCCCATGCATGTCATTGAGCATTTCTATTGCACATTCTCACGCAATTTTCTCAAAATGTTATTGCTGATTCATCATCTGTTCTGTAAGAACAAATTATTTGTGAACGACCTCATTTACATCAATAAAGCATATTAATATTAACTTCACAACTGATTATTTGTAGTGGTTTTTTATCTCTGTGAACTCGATTTTGATTGGTTCTACTGTTATTTTGTTTCTCAGATATAACCAAAAAACCAACTATCAACACTTGTCACAACCTTAGAAAAAAAGTGTAGATAATTTTAAAGTTGGTTCTTAAAATCTCACAGCACACATCACATGATTGGTTTCTAATATTTTGTAAGCACTGAGGCAAATATTTTGCAGCATCATGTTTTATGTAAAAATCATCTCTTAAATATCGTTGGTAAGAAGCTGCAAGACACACAACTCGATTAAGAAGTCTCTTCAATAATCTGATGATGATTTCTGTAAGTAGGACTGCAAAATTGTTAAAATTTTTCAACAGTCCTAAATGTAGAAGATTAGCTAGATCTTGGTAGATCATTAAGTCTCCTCATTTGAAATGTGGAAACCACTTGACAAGGTGTAAATGTGTTGGATGAAATAGGAGTTTTGAGTATGACAAGATTCCAGATTCTTGCTAGCAGTTGAACTTGAAACTAACTCAACTATCGTTAATATAATTACTTTAAGAAAGTCTAATAATACAGGTTATCATAAAAGAATGGTGCTGTTTCAGTAATTCATAGGAAGATTGTAGGGAAATTTCTAGATGTTATATTGGTATCCCTGAAAGACTCCAACTCAAAAGTTTTGAGTTTATCAGCAGTTGTAACCACAACGTCAGTTCTTGTATTGTTGTTGCGGTGAGTTTAGTGAGTTACTATGTTCTCGGATAAAGACAAAGCAAAGTGTGTTTTATTGATGGCCGAATTAAAATCCGTAATTTTAGTTCAACGTGCGTTTCGACGTGAATTCGGAAGAGATCCACCACACAAAAATAACATAACACGTTGGTTCAAACGATTCGAAGAAACCGGATCGGTTAAGAAACAGAAATCAACCGGCAGACTAAGTGTACCAGATGAAACAGTTGAACTAATTAGACAATCAGCAATTAGAAGTCCTGGGAAGTCCATCCCCCATCAAAGCGTCGAATTAGGTATTCCAAAATCAACAGTTCACAAAGTTTTACGTAAGAAACTGAAATTACACGCTTATAAAATCCAGATACTGCAGGAATTGAAACCCGAAGATGGAGTAAAACGTTACAATTTTGCTGTTGAAATGTCGGACAGAATAAGTGAAAACGAATCAATTTTAGATAATATAATTTTTACAAACGAAGCTACATTCCATGTGAATAGATGTGTTAACAGACACAGTTCACGAATATCCTCTGAAAACCCACACGCAATTATAGAGAAACAACGCGATTCGCCTAAGTTAATGTTTGGTGTGGTGCGATGAAAAAATCGTGTAATAGGGCCTTTCTTTTTTGCTGAAAAAACAATTAATGGAGTTGTGTATCTTGACATGTTAACCGATTATTGCTTTCCTCAGCCGGGTGAACTCGAAAACATTCATCAACTTCATTTCCAACAAGATGGTGCTCCCCTGTACTTCAATGCATTGGTCACGAACGCTTTGAACTAAAAATTTAGAGATCGATGGATAGGTCGGCAAGGACCCATACTTTGGCCTCCAAGGAGTCCAGACCTGACACCTTGTGATTTTTTCTTGCGGGGGTACATCAAAAGCATGTTTATACACAAAAAATTCGCGACCTAAACCGCTAAAAAAACAGGATTAATGAAGCAATGACAACCATTAACGAAGAAATGTTAACTAATGTTTGGAGAGAAGGTGAGTATCGTTTGGACATTTGTCGAGCGACTAAGGGCGCACATATTGAAATTTATTAATTATGTAAAAAAATGTTTGAGACGACAAATTTGAAAAATAAAAACATAAACTGTAAGTAATTCTGTTTTAATTTAAACCATGTTCAAAACTGCACCATTCTTTTATGATAACCTGTATAATATATATAATTACAATCTAATTAATATAATATAATATTAATGTAAAATATATATATATAATACTTACAACACAATCATGTCGACTCCGAACTATAACTGGTATAATTTCTCCATTAGATTTCATTAAGTGATTTCTATTTTGTTTACCCAATTTCCACATTTGATAAACATAACAATTCTTGTTATTTTTTTCATTAATATTGGTAACATTCTGTAAAAAAAAATTTAAATAATTAGAAACATAAAACATATAATTTATCAGATTTTAATAATAACAATGATGCCATCAAAACATTTATCTTTATTTTATGTATACACAGTATGTCTGAAGAGATTCCAAATAAATTAAATAAAAATACAGATTAACGTAAAAATAAAGATAACGAATTTAGTCAGATCAGCCTTCTACATAGAACCCTTCTCTAGTTATACACTCGTTGCAATGCTGGTAGCCAGTCAAACGCTCTGGAGAAATCACTTTGTGAGATCATCATCAACTGCTCAGTGCAAGCCTTTGGATGGTCAGAATTTCGTTAAAAAAGCAGCTTTTCATCTTCAACTTGAATTTCAGGAGCAGAAATAGTCTGCTGGAGCCAAGTTTAGTGAATAGGATGGGTGGGATAAGACTGTGATTTGATTTGCGGCATAATAACGTGTTAAAACTGTTACCATGTGTGCCGGGGCATTGTCGTGCAAGAGAGTTTAACTGATCAGATCCCGGTATTCGGGCCAGATTCAACGAATGTGATGAATCAGGCATTTCATTACTTCCAAATAGAATTTAGAATTCACAGTTTGACCAGTTGGGACAAATTCATGATGAATCAGGCCTCTGAGTCGATTCTTAATTTTTGCTGCCGGACTTTCGCCAGTCTTTGTGCTCCAGGACTCAACCAAGCAGCGGATTGCCGCTTTGTTTGCGGATCATATATGAAATACCAGCTTTCATACCTACTTAGAATTGTTTGCATAAAAATAAAAAAAGGAAGATATATATGTATATATATATATATATATATATATATATATATAAAATATTTTTTTCAGCTTCCACAAATTTTTACGAAATAAAAGTAAAATGATAAAATTTAAACAGATAAATGTAAACAGAAGCTGCAAGACACACAACTCGATTCAGAAATCTCTACAATAATATGATGATCTTTGTAAATATGTCTTCAAACTTTTTAAAAATTTTCAACATTCCTAACTGTAGATCAGCTAGATCTTAGTTGGTGTAAATGTAAACAGTTGAATTATTAAAAAATATCACTGAAAGACTAAGATCCGAAAATGTTTTGAACATAAAAAAGTAGAAGTAAGAGTATTCTCTAATTCTGTATTTTGCAGAGGCTGAAAAAATATTATATCATATATAGTTATTTAATGTACAGAGGAAAAAGAAACAAAACAAAAAATGGACTATAAAATACTTAATCTAAATAAATTAATATATATATATAGTATAAAAAACCATATTTCACTTAAAAATATTATCTTTACTTTTTTTTTGGGTTAACCAAACTATACTATACTAACTTATAAATTAAATACACAACATTCCATTTAGAATTTTCTAAGCTTCCTCAGGTGACAATAAACATTCAAACACACATCATACAAAATACTCTTACATACTAAGAGTATGCAAGTACTAAGAGTATTTACATAAAAATATATATATATATTACAAGAGGGCCACCATTTAAGTTTTTAAAAAACAATGAACGAAAATAATTTTTTGGTACAAATCGTTTTTCTATTTCTCAAAATATTTGTCTTCAACATTTAAAAACTTTTACATGTGTTCAAACCAATTCTCGAAACATTTTTTTAACTCTGATGTTGGTACCTCAAAAACATGGTTTTGTAAGCATTCAACAGCTTCTTTGGGGTGACGAAAATTGCTGTTCATGCAATTTTTTGTTTGACATTAAGTAACAAAATGAAGTCGCTGGCGATAAATCAGGTGAATACGGACACAATAAACCATTAATTGAATGTTTTTCTCAGTCAAATACTAATCAATTGTTTGATGTGCTGTGTGAGATCTAGCATTGTCATGATGAAGAATGATGCAACATTTTCACTTGTTTTTCATGATTTCATTGATGACTTCTGGCAAAAAAAAAATTTATTTACTGTTCACCATTAACTACTCTTCGATCCTCTAAAGTGATGGTTGCTACATGTCCAGTATAACAGAAGAAACAGGCGATAATTTTCTTGGAAGTGTTTTGCAAACTAATCACTTTTGCTGGATTTGATTCATCTTTCAACACTCAAACAGTTGACTGTTGCTTAACTTCTGGCTTGTATAAATATATTCAAGTTTCATCTCCTGTTTTCAATGTTGTATATGAATTTTGCATTTACTCGGTTAAATTTTTTGAAAATTTTCTTACACTAATTGACACAAATCTGTTTTTGAGTTTCAGTTAAATAATGTGATATTGATCAGAAAAAAATTTTTTCACAGCTAAATATTAATGCAAAATTATATGTGATGTAGTCTTTGATATGCCTAAGGATGCCTCTATTTCACGGCAAGTCACATGCCGATCCTCTTCAATAATGTTGTGCACAGCATCGATGTGTTTTGGAACAACAACCGATTTTGGTCGACCTTCACAAAACTCATTGGTGACAGAAGCATGACCATGATGAAATTCTGCAAAACAATTTTAATAGTTTTTCCTGATTATTACCAAAAGTTGAACAAAGTGATACCATTATTGCTAAATTAGCCCCATACTAAATCACAAAAAATCATCCAATGAAAACCTTCATGTGAAATCCATTTTTTCACAAAATTATTTTTTTTAAACGCGCACTGTAAAAAAAACTACTCCGCCAATTTCTGAACTGCCACTGTTGTAATAATAAAAAAAGTTCAATTTTACAACAACAGTAATATCACACTCACTACTCCCATCTAGTGATTGTTTATAAAAACTTAAAAGGCAACCTCTATATATATATATAAATCAGTAAATAATAATATAGTATGCAGTTCGTGTTAGGAATGTATACAATTAAGGAGATAAAAAATAGGTGTAAATAAAGTACATATTCGTTATCTAAAATGTAAATATATGAAATAATGTTACAGTAAATACATGAAGATAGTAGACATATAAAATAACTACAAAATAAATCACAATTCAAAAGGCACTAATGAAAAATTATTTGAGCACATATTTATGTACAATAAAGATGCAGAAAATTAAGGGGTTTAGAAAAATGTTTAATATGTATTATTTAAAAATTCATCGACAGAATAATATTGTGTTTAAATAAACTAGAGGGAAGAATTTTTAATTTGCTTCAGTAATTTATTAAAAACTACATAATAAGGTCCTTTCTTGTAAAAGTAAAATATTATGTTGTATGAAGACAACTAGTTCTGTCTTATTTGGTTGATAGGTGAATATTCTTTTTAGCAGAGATAGCACATATGTAAATAATATAAACACAGCAATAACATTCTTAATTTTCTAAATGAAGGTAATGCAATTCATACTTATGGGTGGTAAACAATGATCTGATAGCCTATTTTTGTATCTTGAAAATTAGTTCTGACTTTTGAGGGAGCTCCATAGATGTAAGAATAATAGATATTAAATAATCATAAAAGCCTAGCGTTTTATTAAGGTACTTCAAATGAAAAGTTTGATTTAATTTGCAATTGAATATATATATATATATATCACTGAATGGCTTTGACAGCATGTGGAACTTTAAAACCATGTGGTAGCACTGAAAAGGGGTGTCTCTATGTTTTGTGACGTAGCTCTGAGAACAGCTGTTGGGTCTGGAAGCTAGTCTTCAGTGAAGTCAGCTTGGCTGTAGTCAGGGAATTGTGGCTCATCCATTGTAATCAGACTGAGCTTTCCCTCAGTGGCAGTTGGATCCCCACTACACGGCAGTGGTGGCCCTCAGAGCCCTGTAGTGTCAACTTGCTCTGCAGTGTCGTTGGCTGGGTCTGCCAGCCAGGGCGATTGAAGCCCACCAAGCTGGGACAGGAAGGTAGTGTCCACACCCAGTGGCTCCCTCAGTGGACCGGCCAGGCCTGCTGCTCTGGTGAGGATACTGGCACCTGTTGGAGGTCTCACATTGAGCCGACCAGGGAATTTCTTCTTTCTTCTTCCATCTTCTTTTTCTTCTGCTTCTTTTCCAGGCAGTGGTCGATGACAAATTGAAAACTTGCTCTGGTGTTTGCTCTTTTGTTGAAGCCTGTGAGTGGTGGGGCCTCAGCGCCGCTGTGGTGGGAGAGCTGCGCGATCAGCTACTAGGTGGGAATGATGCTTGTGTAGGCATCACCTCCTGCTGACATCTGAGCTGCTAGCATTGCATTCACCAACATGAAGCTCGTCATGTATGAGGCAACAGTATACATGTATATAGTACACTTTGATTTCATTTGCAAATGAAGATATATTGAGCATATTCTCTTTCTCTCTTTCTCTCTCTCTCTCTCTCTCTCTCTATATATATATATATATATATATATATAGAAAGAGAGAGAGAGAAAGTTACAATTAGCCTAAAACTTTTGTTAATAAAGAAAATATCCAATTCACAAAATTGAATAATTTTGTTTTATTATAATAAATAGTTTATAATATTATTTGGCAATCCAAATATTATTGGATAATTCAGTTAATAAAAATAAAAATTAACAGTAAGTATTACTTACATGAGAAATATTTGTAGATAAATTCTCACGCATGTTTGTTGAAGAACTTCCACTCTTAATATCTTCTGTTTTAATATCAAATTTCATTGTATTACTCACTTGTTTTTTTTTAACATTCAATGAATCTCTCATAATCTAATTAAAAAAAATATATACATATTCTAAATTTATGTAAATACATATTTACCAGAAAACTATAAAAAAGTAGAATAACATTAAGTATATTATAAAAATTATTAATAACTGAAAATAAACATATTCTAGATAAACATAATATGGTTATGACTTTAACCCTAAAATCAACAATAGTAAAGTTCTGTAACAGCAATCCAGTTGAATTCTGTGGAAGTTTTTCTTTAAACTAGATTTATTTTGGAGAAAAAACTTTTATGTTAATAATATTGCATATCATTTTGTAATGTAATGAGTGATGGTTCTGTGAAAGAATGGTGCAGGAAATTCAGAGATGGATAAATTAATGTGGACGATAAGGAAGGTAGAGGAATTCAACATGCAATTCATGATAAATACTGCTTCATAAGTGAAAATTTTCCATAAATTTCAAGGCTTATCTTTTATGGCATTGTTTTAGACAGACTGGGTTTTCATTAAATACTGGGCATGATGTCCTAACAACTTACACATCCCCTCAGAACAAAAAGAACGTAATCCTCATTACCCGTCATGATAATACCTTTACTTTCAATGTGAATTCTTACCCTAGCAATGAGTTCATAACATTAATTTCTTTTTCAATACTATATCTAATTTTAGATAAAATAAAAACCATAACCGTGAATTTTAATGTTTTTAATTTTTGTTCCTGAACTTCCAAGTTTTTCTTTAATTCCTATACTGCTTTTTCAATATATGATTTGTAAAGTTAAGGGGGAACAGAATCCTTAGTTTTCTAATCCTTTCTTTGTTAATACTTTTCTTATTTTCTATTTTTATCTTTCTCTATATATCAGTCCTATTTTTTTTTTTGCATTCCAAAATCTTAAATCAAAATGTAAAACAGAAATCATTTATTTTAATATTATTTATAATTTATACATTACCTCATTATTTGTTTTATTAAGATTAGACATATCTTCATCATCAGTATCAATAATTAATTTTTCATTATCCGATATATCACAATATGAATCAATGGTATAATTATCATCAGCGATACAAGTTAAATTATTAATACCTATAAAAAAATAAAAGTTGATATAGCTTAACTTTATGAAAAACAAGTGTTTATTTCTATATAGTGTTTCTAAAATGGTGGGCCGGCTATACTTTTTACGATTCTACTTGTAAAACTAAACAAAAAATATCCTTAGGAAAAATGGCAATTTCTACTTCATTCTCCTCCTGTCCGCCATTTTGTTTTTTTTATATAATAATTTATATCTCAAGTTTGGATAGGCGAATCATATTAATATTTGGTAAGCGTCTTTGTAATAAAGTTTTAAAATTAACAAAAAATCAGGACTTAAATACATTTGCAAATTACAAAATGACAGCTATTTTTATTTTTCAATCCGATATATCTCAATAAATATTAGTTTTATCAAAATTTATGTTATTTTCTAAAATATTAAGAAAATTACATTTAATTTTTTAAAGACGGTTAACAAATAGCCGAGTTATGGCAGAAAATTGATGTTGTAATTTTGTGTCATAATTATTAGGTCTATTATTGTGAGAAAACTGTTACCTAGTTCGATACTAATATACAATATTACAATTGATAATAAATAAAACCAATTAATATTTAATCGAATTGAACATAGTGTAGAGGACATGAAAACAGACACACTTCTACGAAAAAGAAAGAACTGTAAACTTGCTGTCAGGATACGGCATAAAAAACATTCAATTTTGGAGTCTTGATCACAGCGCAACATTTTATAAGGATTTTTTGATCCCCAGATATGACCTTTATGAGTGTTTACTTTTCCACTTTTCCATTAATATGAAAGTTGATTCGTTACTGAATAAAACATGATAAAAAAAAAAGTCTTCATTGTCCTGGTGCTTCATTTTATTTGACAAGCTAGCACGCAAACCATAATCTACTGTAGGCTTTAGAGCGTGTAACAGCTGTAAACGATAAGAATGGAGTTGTAAGCATTTCCTTAAAACCCTCCACACAGATGTTAATGGAGCTGTTAATTCACGCCTAGCCTTCTAAATGGATTTCCTAGGACTATACACAGACTCTCTTATATGTTCAACATTGTCTTTGGACACACTCGTCATCCTGATACTTCCCTTTACAAATACAGCCAGTGGTTTCAAATTGTTTGTACCATCTACAAATGTTATTGTAACTCAGGGGATCACAATGGAATGCAAGATGAATGGCAATTACGGATTTACACTTTGCAAACTGCAAAACACAGAATGCTCTAAGTTTGGGGTGGATTGCCATCTTTGCTACTAGCACTTTCAAGCGGAAGATGAAGGAAACAGTTTATGAGTTTGCACATTGCTAAAACTGTTTGAGTTGCTCTTTCATTTCATGTACGCTTAATCAATATACGTGAAACTTGAGAAATATTACATAGCTTTATAACCCCAACAATAATTTTGTAATAAACAGTATTTTACCTCTCCATTTAACAGATATAAAAGTACGTCTCAATAATTTTTTAATTAACACCTTCTGTACTGCTAGATATTTTGTAGTAACTTTTTATATTTATAATTATTTATTAATGTTTTATATTTTCAATAATTAATATATAAAATAATTAATATATCTTTATCGCATCAATTTTTAATTTGATAATTTTGTGATTCTACTCTGATTAAAGTTTATTGTGGCTTTCCTTGACATAATACAGGGTTATAAAAGAATGGTGCGGTTTCAGTAATTCATAGGAAGATTGTAGGGAAATTTCTAGATGTTATATTGGCATCCCTGAAAGCCTCCAACCCAAAAGTTTGTTTATCAGCAGTTGTAACCGCGACGTCAGTTCTTGTATTGTTGTTGCAATGAGTTTAGTGAGTTACTATCTTCTCGGATAAAGACAAAGCAAAGTGTGTTTTATTGATGGCTGAATTAAAATCTGTAATTTTCAACGTGCGTTTCGACGTGAATTCGGAAGAGATCCACCACACAAAAATAACATAACACGTCGGTTCAAACAATTCGAAGAAACTGGATCGGTTAAGAAACAGAAATCAACCGGCAGACCAAGTGTATCAGATGAAACGGTTGAACTAATTAGACAATCGACAATTAGAAGTCCTGGGAAGTCCATACCCACCGAAGCGTCGAATTAGGTATTCCAAAATCAACAGTTCACAAACTTTACATAAAAAATTGAAATTACACACTTATAAAATCCAGATACTGCAGGAATTGAAACCCGATGATGGTGTAAAACGTTACAATTTCGCTGTTGAATTGCCGAACAGAATAAGTGAAAACGAATCATTTTTAGATGATATAATTTTTACAGACGAAGCTACGTTCCATGTCAATGAATGTGTTAACAGAACAATTCACGAATATGGGGCTCTGAAAACTCACACGCGATTAGCCTAAAGTTAATGTTTGGTGTGGTGTGATGAAAAATCATGTAATAGGGCCTTTCTTCTTTGCTGAAAAAACAATTAACGGAGTTGCATATCTTGTCATGTTAACCAATTATTGCTTTCCTCAGCCAGATGAACTCGAAAACATTCATAGACTTCATTTCCAACAAGAAATGGTGCTCCCTCGCACTTCAATGCATCGGTCACGGACGCTTTGAACGAAAAATTTGGAGATCGATGGATAGGCCGGCAAGGACCCATACTTTTGTCTCCAAGGAGTCCAGACCTGACACCTTGTGATTTTTTCTTGGGGGGGGTACATCAAAAGCGTTGTTTATACACAAAAAATTTGCGACCTAAACCACTTAAGGGTGGTAACAGGATTAATGAAGCAATGACAACCATTAATGAAGAAATGTTAACTTATGTTTGGAGAGAAGTTGACTATCGTTTGGACATTTGTCGAGCGATTAAGGGCTCACATATTGAAATTTATTAATTATGTAAAAAAATGTTCAAGACGACAAATTTGAAAAATAAAAAACATAAACTGTAAGTAATTCTGTTTTAATTTAAACCATGTTCAAAACTGCACCATTCTTTTATGATATCCCTGTATATTATTATATATCTATAAAAAAAAAGAATTTTCCTTATTAATAAGTCTTGAAAGATTGCTTAACTTCATAATTGCCTATTGTATAATTAGGCGTAATATAAATTTACAAAAAAAAAATTTGACATTTTTTATATTATTTTATTAAAGATTATATCATTCTTAATTTTATTAATTTTTAAATAAAACCTTCACAACTGACAAAACCAATTTTACCAGTTAATAAGTTAAATATTGTCATTGTTCATAATTTAGATAAACTATATTAATAATAATAAAAATTAAAAGAAAAACTTACTAGTTTTTGAATCAACTGACTTATTAAAAACCGATTCCATATTATCAAGTGAATTCATATTCTTCTGACAGCCACTAGGTTCAACTCTGTTACTAAATGAAAAAAAAGAAGAAATTACAAAATAATTTGAAGTTTACAGAACTACTATTACAAAAGAGAATTAAGATTCTACAAGATTCACTAAATTAACAAAATGTTTTTTTCTTAATTTCAATAATAGATAATATTCTTTGTTAAGTTAATCTAACATTTTTTTCAGAATGAAATAACTGTTACCAAGAATAAAATCATAAAGTATGAGAGAACACACTCGTCATTTAGAAAGAAATATAATTTAAATTTATTTTTTCAATTAATAATACTTTTAAATATTAAAATGACAAGTAAATTTCAAACAATACCACCTTACCTCTCATTACTATATGGTAAATCATCATTACGCTGACAATACAAAGAACGTACTCCTATTTTTGAATACCAATTGATTCTTTGTGCTAATGTCATCGTTCTAGGCGGAAGTTTTTTATCAATAAAAACTACTTTCTTCATGCATTTATCTAAACAAAACAAAAAACAGAATTAATAATTAAGAATATTATGAACTTATAATTATGTTTGTATCTAAGCATGCACAAATATATGTGCGTAATTATAAAAAAAAAAATTTGTATACATCAAATTTAAAATTTACCTCCTTTATATTCCCGAATGTTAACTGGTAAGCACCATGTAGCAGCTAAATTCATACAATGATTGTCCAATAAACATTTTAAACCACTACTTGAAATAACGACTTGTGCTTCACTTGACCGCACCAAATCCTCAGCGATTGGATCATGACTAACTGAAATAAAAAGTACATACACATTAAAAATAAATGAAAAAACTGATAAATAATCTTTTTTTGACTTACATAGATTTCTATCTCCATTAAGGTTTTTTTTTTGGAGACCAAAAAATGCTTTTGCATTTTCATCACCCAGAAAAAAAAGGTTTTATAAAAAAAAATTAAAAATAACTTACTACAAACAGCTTAAAAAATTAAATATAAAACTTACAACTAATATCACAGCTAAAGATATTTTAAAAATACATTTTAAATTAATACCACAGCCGTAAACATAGAATTAAAATACATGTATATATAATAATAATAATATATATATATATATATATATATGTTTAAAAAATGTATGATTTATTGGCAATTTAACAACGTTTTTGTACGTCAAACTTAAAAAAGTGTGTTTTTTGACCCTATTTTTGGCGTTTTACATGGGATATCTTAGAAACTAAGAGAGATACAGTTCTGGGTCCTATTTTTTTCGATTTCAAAACCATAAGAAAAAAACTGAATTTGCCCCTTAACTGACCTTCCCAGAATTTCAGAAAGCCTTAATTTACGCAGAGGAACTGAAACTTGGGTGAAATCTTTCAACCTATATAACTCACTAACGAAGCATTTTCGGACCTTTATATGAACTTTTTCCTTATTTTTAGCCTCTAGAATGAGTTGTCAAAGTATTGCCCTATCCTCCTGAATCACCCTGTATATATACATATAATTTAACTAAAAAGAAATTGAATTTTACAAGTCCAAGGGGAATGTAAACGGTCCCTTCTCGGAAAACAGAAAGACTAAGAACTAACATAAAAACTAAAATATTAAAAATGGAATAAAACTTAAACTAATATCACTAAAAATTTATAACTAAAATCACAGTCGGAATCTTAAAAATACAATAAAATTATTTAAAAGAAACATACAAATAAAAACAAAAAACAATTTAAAATTTACATAAACACTGAATTTAACAAAATCTGAGAGGGGTATAAAGGCCCCTCTATTCAGAAAACAGAATAAAAAGTACACACAAAAACATAAAAATTAAAGCAAAACCAAATACATAAAAAACTTTTCCAATACAAAAACTATACGCAACAATATCAAATTTTATGTATAAGACCCAACATGACACAAAAATAGAAACATCCGATCTACAACTTTGTTATCATTGCCCAAGATTTGATGGATATTTCTGAGCAATTTAAATTTACCATGCAATGCTGCATAACAAAAGCAATCAACAAATGTGTGGTGCACAGTCAAGAGGCAATTGAATCGTACGCATAGTGGTGCGTGTCCTGGTGACATAAGGTACTCGTGAGTGACTCTGGTATGTCCTAATCGCAATCGACAAAGGACCACTTCCTAACAACGAATTTTTTCTGCGTGAGAAGTCCCATGGTAACATAAAATCTTTAATGTGCCGGAGTTTATTATCAACATGCTGGAAGAGACTGTTTTATACAATTAAGGTCAGAACTAGTAATACGAGTGGTGAAGGGAGGTTGATTACATGCGTCTTTAGCAGCGGAATCTGCATGCTCATACCTGGAATTCCCATGTGGATGGGAATCCAACAGAAACTCACTTGTGTCATGCATTGATTCCACTCAGTATTAATATAAGTGCCAATACCATTTGTGTTGGCACTTGCTGGATGTGAAATCACATTCAGCTTCGTTAATCTTTGATAAGTTATGGAAACAATTTTATTTACCACGGAAAATAAACTCATATTTTAACTTCACAATTGGCCTGTTGGTTCATCAGTCTTTGCGTCATAATATTATCAGACAAATTTTCTGATTTTTAGAAAATCTTACAATAAGCTTCCTTGTTATTAGCGATACATATTCTTAACAATTTTTCATAAAAAATGTCAATTTCAAAATGACAGGTCTACCTTTTCTTATGGAAGAATGATGAAGAAAACAGGTGATGGGAAGTGTCCATTAACTAACACTTGGAGAAATAGTCTTCCTTTTTCACTGCTGACACCTGCCTCTCAATGGATATACATTAAAGATACCTTCATCAAAAACTTTTAATTCTTTTTACACTTTGTTTATTTTACACACTGCTCCAACTATTATACTGTTTAATATTTTCTAAACCTATTTGTTATTGTAATATGTTAGGGTTTTTAAATTCCTTTTAAAAATTAAAAGAAATTCTATAAAATATTGTATATTTTTTGTTCCAGTCTGACTTCTAAGAGTAGATTGGCAAATTTTTTTTCAGTATTAAAGGTCTTATAAGTTTATCACGCTTTCTAAAACATATTGAGCATTTGGACGCCAAAATTGAGAATAAATTTATTGTTATTGGAAAATAACATTATGAAACAACATATACATCATTTCTTTAATAATATCATTTTTTTGGCAATACCATAATCCGCTATAGAAATGTTGTGGTTTCTGGTCAAAAAATTGTGATATATGATTTTCACAGGCCTCTCTTGAAACTATCTTAACACCATTCAGCAAGTTCTGCAGAATAATAATCTGACGGTACTAGGTTTGGGCTATATGGTGGATGCATTAGAACTTCCCAGTCAAATTCTATCAATTTCTGAGGGGTTGTTAAAGATTATGTGGTCTGGTATTGTCAGTGTAGTATATGAAACCCTAAATGTTGACCAGTTCAGGCTGTTCCTTCTGAATTGCTAGGTGTAATCATGCTAATTGTGGACAGTACAGGTCTGAATCTATCATTTTGCCTAGTGGGAGCAGCTCATGATGCATAATACCCTCCCAGTTCCAGATACACAGCATAACCTTCCTGGGCATCAGTGTGGGCTTTGACACAGACTGTAGAGCTTCTCCTTGCTTCAACCACAATATTTTTCGCTTATTGTTGTTGAAGGTTATCCACTTTTCATCATTCATGATCAACTGCTACAGAATCGGCTTGGTTTCTGTTATGTTTTAGTAGAGATTTGCAGACATGTAAGAGTCAGCAGTAGAGTTAGATCATGTGACACTCAAACAGAGAGCTTCTTTTTTGTAGCCATCTTCCTTTAAATGGTTTAACACTGTTTGATGATGAATATTTAAGGTCATTGGCGATGTCATGACTTTTTCCTCGCCTTTTGCCAGAATATCATTCACTTTTTCTGTGATTGGTCACCCATTGTAAGGAGCATCTTGGACATCAAAATTTTGAGAATGAAAGCGACTGAACCATCTTTTGGCTGTTGCTTTTTATAACATATCTTGCCCATAAACAGCATAAATTTCTTCATAGGCCTGCACAGCATCTGCACCTTTGTCGAAATAAAATTGTAAAATGTAGCACAGTTTTGCGTAAAGTTCACTCATCTTCATGGAGCAATATCTTAAGTCTAAGTATAAGAATTCCAATACTTTTTGGACATTTATTAGCTTCAACTGCCAGCTGTCAAATGATGTTCAGCCTGAACCACTGCGTTTCATATATCCTGAGATTTGGAAAGCTAACACTGCATGCAAAGGGCTAATTACTTTTTAGACTACCTATTATATCTCTTACTGGTAGATATATCCTGTCTATACTATATATAATTTTATATACTATTTAAAATTTAGTGTAGTTTGTCCGAATTAGAAGTAGTTTCTTTACAAATAAAAAAATAATTTTTGAAATATTTTATCAGAGGTAATAAATATTAAGAAAATAATTATTGTTAACATAATTAAAATTAAATATTTCACTGTTATTAATTAAATAAAAATCTGTTCTAACAATAAAAAAAAAATTAATTAAAATATACCTGTTGGGTAATTTGATGAGTAGTCTGGAGGCCGATCTTGAGATATAACATTGTAATCAGTACGTAAGTATAACGGTCCATTCATATCTTTTCGTGGTGTTGCTAGATTACCAGGCTTACCCTAACATTAAGAGAAAATTTTAAATTTACCTTTAAACCAATTTTATTTAACAAGTTTACTATATTTTTTTTTATATATATGTCGTAAGCCATGTCTACTATTTTAACAAATTAAGCCAGTAAATTATACTGCATCATTCTACTTACAAAACTAAGACACAATTTAAAATTTAATAATAATAATAACATACATAATTTAAATAATACAATATACATATACAACAATACATATAATATTTAACGTAATAATACGTAATTTAAGATTCCTTCGAGGACTAAAAATAAAATATATTTTTCCCACTAAAATGCTTATCCCTTATATAACTTAGAAAAACATTCTGTACATGTGTTGGTAGTGAAAGCATGAGAGAAAACAATTATTAAAGTCACATAAATCACAGCTATGATACTGAATGTTGTAGATTAATTTTCATTAAAATTAGGTCAATATTCAATAATTTTAATTAAGTACACAATATGATAAAGATAAAATCTAAATTATTATTAAAAGATTTGTAAATAGAGTAATAAAAAAAAAGCCATGAGTTTAAAAGAACACAACAAAGTTTTTTCATCAGAACTACTAATAATCATTTCTCTTTTGACAAGATTAAAGGAAAAGCTATGAGAAAGTATTTTTCAATTGCAGTGCTATCATTCATAAATTTATTCCTAAAGGCTTATCAGTAAACAAGGAAATAAACACAGATACATCTGCACGATGCAATAGCAACAAAAATACTCTGAAAAATAGAAAAACAACTACTGGGTTCTTGTACTTGATAATATTCCAGCAAATCAGTCCATGCTAGTAAAGAAGTATATTATATTGCATAATATAATTTTTCTGTATGTTGCAGATGTCAAGAAAAATTGATATTATGTCAAGTCACTTTTGATTCTGAAAAGAAAGTAATACAAGGGCACTAATTATGTCATCATCAACATGAGAAAATAGCTCTGGGTTTTTAAAACCTTTATGAATGTTAGGAAAAGTGAACAGATACGAAAAACATTTTAATAAAAAAAAAAAGCTTGTGCAACGTTAATTAAGATATTTTTGAAGGTATCTCATAAAAATAGAAAAAAAAAAATGTTTATCAATCACATACTGAAAAAATATTAACAATATCTAAATAACCTGCCACACTCAAGTTTTTGATTTATATATATATATATATTAAAGTACCTTTATACGAAGAATCATTTCTGGTATCATATTAATTTGATTATCTTCACTATCAGCTCCTTTATTATAAACTAAAGGTATCATTGCAATCTGTTTGTAAAAAGTTGGATACTGAGATAATCTATCATGTCTAGCCTGAAAAAAAAACCATTAAAATCGCATATCAGTTGAAATTGAAATTTATAAAAAATATCAATCTATTATCTACATAAAATCTAGTGGTTTTTGTGAATCTGTTACGCTTTCATGCAAAAATACTATACCAATTGAGCTGAAATTTTGCATAAACTTAGTTTTTATGCCTAGAAAGAGCATAGCAAGCATAGAATTTCATATTTGTTCTGAAATGTTTCACTGTTTTAAGAAGACGATGGCCATTTAATGGTTTGGGATAACAGCTGGGTTTCCTTGCCGATATTTCTTTACTATGGCCAAACCATTGGTCAAATTAAATTTGGGGACATTTGCAGTAATTCATGAAGTATTTTGCAGTAATCAAAGTCTTGACCGGCTAGTAATCTATAAAAAAAAAGATAGGGAAGATCTAATAAGTGAAAAAATACACTGTTCTTAAAAAAAAACCATTGACTTATAGCAATATGTCAAATACAAGCAGACAAAAGTTGGTTAGTGCTTTAAGGTATATATATATATAAAAATAAGGCATACAAAAATAAAACTTATATATGTACCAACTTCCCTATATGATACAACTAGCAATATCTTAATATATCAATAGGTAATTAATACATCGACAAATATAATTATTTTTTATTTAAAATAAAGACATTTTATGTTTTTAGTAAAATCTCAGAATTTTGACACAAATGAAGAAATTTCAAAAATAACACGTTACGAGGGTAAATAATTATAAACAGGATTTTTGTTCCTGAGCATCTATGTTTGTTAGGACTGGGCCTGTGCTTCTAGTATGCTTGGGTGGGGTCATTAAGAGTGGGGAGAGCTGGCCATTCTACATTCCCAACCAATTCGTCAGTAACGCTCATGATTCGGATCAACAGATGCACCCCCCTCACTGCACAAAGCATAATTATAAAATTTCTTGCTCGTGAAGGAGTTCAGGCGACAGAAATTTTCCGGATATCAACTGCACACTTTGGGGACCAAATATTGTCAAGGATTGATAGGTTTGCCGGGCATAGAGTTCATGGAACGTATGGAAGATCAGGAGCACGATTGTTGTCCTTGTACCAGCATTACAGACCAAAACATTCGCACAGTTCGAGACATTCTTGAAGACGATCGACGGGTGTGAGAGTATCCAAAATTGCACAAGTCTGAATAAGTTATGGGAGCTGTCAAGTGATCACATCACAAATGACCTACAGATCCAGCTAAATTCATACAATGATTGTCCAATAAACATTTTAAACCACTACTTGAAATAACGACTTGTACTTCACTTGACCGCACCAAATCTTCAGCAACTGGATCATGACTAACTAAAATAAAAAGTAAGTACACATTAAAAATAAATGAAAAAGCTGATAACTAATCTTTTTTTGAATTACATAGATTTCTATCTCCATTAAGTGTGCCAGATGGATCCCTCACCTTTTGACCACAGATCAGAAATTGAGACGTTTGGAGGTCTGTCAGAGGCTTACAGCAAGGTTTGTAAAAGAAGGTGAAGCATTTTTGAGTTGGATTGACACCTGCAATGAAACATGGGTCCACCACTACACTTTCCAGTCAAAACAAGCCAATATGGAGTGAAAGCCAAGACTCAACTGTCAGCTTACAAGGTCCTTTCAACCATTTTTTTCAAACGGCGAGGCATTTTGTTCATTGATTTTTTGCATGAGCGACGCACAATCAATGCTGCTTATTACTGCAAGCTGTTGAACGAGGTGAGGGTTGCATATTGCCGCAAAAGACAAAACCAACTGATTTAAGAGGCCAACCTCCTTCACAATACCAGACCCCATACTGCAGCTCTAACGGTCTCAAAACTAGATGAAATGCACTAGACTCAACTTGATCATCCTCCCTATTCACCCTGCGATTTTCATTTGTTTGGCCCACCTAAAGAAGCTCTAGGAGGGCAATGATTTGAAGATGATGAGGTCGTGGAGGGATTCGTGCACAATTGGGTCCTGATACAACCAGCTCCATTCTACGATGCTGCGATAAAAAACATACCTTCTTGCTGGGAAAAATGTATTTCTAAACCAAGAAACTATTTAGAAAAATAAATTATATTTGCTTTTTATTTTTCAATAAATAAATTTAAAAAAAAATAAAATTCCATATGTAAGGGGGGCATAACATTGTTTTTTAAACAATTTTTAAACAATCATTAAATCATGTAACACTAACATGTTAACATCCTGAAATACAAACTCTAAATGAAGTGTCTGAAAGTTTTAGTATTAAATTTATGTGCAATAATATATGCCTATTGTAGGATGTAGCTGTAGTGAGAAAATTGCATATACACTGTATTCATGAAGTATACTTTATTTTCAGAAGTATTTATTTTGTATAATCACATATATTGAACAATTCAATATATCATCCTAAATGGTAGAATAACTAACCAAGCATTCTGACGAGTTTAAAGCAATTTGATATGGTATTGTTTGAAGTCCTAAAGAGATCTACAATTAACTATCTTGCTACATATAATGAAACACATCAAGTATGATCGACTCAACAGCCTATGTGATTCTTGTTTTTTAGAGTTTCAGTTTATCTTACTGCATGCAGTTTATTTTAAACATTGTTGGTAAAAATCTTAAGAATGTGAAGTTTGATAATTGTTCTAGCAATGCCTCCTACCCACACATTCCTAACATGTAAAATGGATGTCATCATGATATAAAAGTCAATGAAAATTGACTTTTAAAAGTGTTTCTTGCTATGTAGGTGATGTTATACTGATGAATACAACAGACATGAAACATATCTTTTATGGTTATTATCCAGATAGAGTAGTAATTCTTTAAACAGATTTTTCAAAACTTTGTAAATAAGCAATTCTTTTTTTTACAGGTCTATACCAACTTCTTTAAATTGTTTATGTAACCCTGCAGTTCATTTTCAATTAACTTATCACTAACACACTTTGTTCGCCAGAATATTTTGGATTTAACAAACTCCCAGTTTCTTTAAACTGGCAATAAGTCCAGTTACTTCCTACAATAAACATTTTTATGCAATGGATCTGCATTAAACATACGATATTAACGTCAAACAATAATCACAGATTTAAAATTGAGATCATAAACATGCATTCGCATCTGAAACCTAATCTACAATTTAAAAACTGCTCAAATGACTTTTTAACGCAGTGTCAGTATTATGGATTTACAATTTTTTATTTAGATATTTCATTGTTTATCTGAAATCTAACATAATTTTATGGACATAGTGGATAATCAAATATATGTATAAATTGAAGTTTCTAAGTGCTAAATTATACTGTGGTGTTTACACAATTACATTGTGTTTTGAGAGTGAAAATATGAGGTGTGGCTATTAAATAATGAGACTAATGCTACAAAATATTTTATTTTAAATTTATACATATTTAGTTATTACCCGCTTTAACATACACCTCTCCTCTATCCCTACAACGCTCCATACAAATTTTCCATTTTTTGAAACGGTGCTAGAAGTCTTCTTCAGTGAGCTCTTTTATGACGTATGCCACTTTTTCTTTCACAGCTTCAACGGTTTGAAATCTTGTTCCTTTTAATACAGATTTGACCTTGAGAAACAGATAAAGGTCAATTGAATAACATGGATGGTCTAACACTGGGATCCTCTACTTGGCTAGAAACATCTTGACAGACAATGCAGTGTGAGCCGGTGCATTGTCCTAACGAAGAACCCATGACTTGTTTCACAATTCTAATAATTTTTTTCTTTTTTTTTTTTCATGGAGTTGAGCAAGGACCTTGAATAAAGACAAGAATAGTTAATCGACGGTCAGATCGGATCAGATTACCAATTTTTTCAATATTTTTATTTTGACATGGAAGGGTGACGCAGGTGAACGTCATCTTCAATGTCTTCAAGGCTATCTTGGAAACGCTTAAATCATTCAAAAACCTGTTCACGTGATAAATATTCATTGCCATATACTTTTTTTAATAAAAGATAAGTTTCAGTAGGCTTATTTCCAAGTTTTATATGAAATTTCATGACAATTCTTTGCTCTAATAAAACACTTATAATTTTATTGGCAAAACAAAAAAAACAGATGTTATCCAAATAAAGGCTACGACCAGACTAATATGTCTACAGAAACTGGAGTGGCAACAATTGAAAGAGAAGGCTTCACGCTACACAGCTATGGTCGAATGAATTTCGTGCATGCGCAGTTCTTCTGTAGCAGCATTAGTCTCAATATTCAATAGCCATATCTCATACAGTGTTACAGTGATATAGAAACACAAAAACAGAATTGGAGGAAGCATTTACAACAAAAGAATTCATGCACACTTAAACCAGAGTCATACGTACATATATAATCTCTTAGTGAGATTGTATTTTATTTTTAAAAGGGTTACATAGTTGTAACTTTACGTACCTGCCATACTTTATCGATATATAGTTTTATTCCAGGTAATATGTTGTTATGTCTTTGATAATTCTGTTTTATCCATTGTTGTCTAGCAAAATCTAAAAATTCTTCACGTTCGATCTTTAAACGATCATTAAATTTCTTGAAACAAATACAACAAACAAATTCTTTAGTAAAATAAAAATGAATATAAAAAAAAATTAATTTAATATACACAATATAAAATAAATACTTTTAATTTTCTGAAAGTTAATGCAAATAACTTGGTAGAATAATATAATTAAGACTTCTCTGACAACTTATTATGGTCAGACAACGTAAACTGAATATCATTTTGTATCATAAATTAAAATTATGAATAAAACATATTTTAACAACTAAATATGAGGTACACCCAGAAATGAAGACCATTTATAAATATTGCTATTTCACCAATATATGTAAGCCGATTTAAGTTATGTTAGGAAGCGATTGATGCTATTTTTATTCAGCTGTCTGATCTGTATGCTTTTTTAGTGCGTGTTTATAATGTTAAAGAAAATCGAAAAACCTGCCACATATGTGTAAAATTAGGTCTGTGATGTTTTTTTTATTTTTTTAATAAAAGAACATTAAAGCAGCTGAAATTCACCATCAGATTTGCACATTTATCGAGAAGATAGAATGAGTGATTCTTTGATACGAAGATGAGTTTGACTGCATAATAAAAAAACACAATAATATGCATGATAATTAATGCACCTTCGATGGTGATTTGACGACTGCAATTAATCGCAAGATTAAAGAGAAGAAATATTCATCACAACATTTCTCTCTGTGCATTTTCCAGAAATTACACAATCAATTTCTACACAAAATTCTATCTGAGAAATTGAAAATTATCAGAAGTTGTGTACATATTGGTTACCAGAAATGCTAATGGAAAAACACAAAATAAAACAGTTGGGCAGCCCATTGGAATTTTTCAGTATGTACAGAAAATAAGAAGATACCTTCTTGAACTGTATAGACACTAGGGACAAGGCATGAAAATTACACGTATCAACACTCTATGGAATGATGACACACTTTTTCAACCCGATAAGACAAAAGACCTAAAAAAAACCTTTGACTTCAAGGGAATAGTTTGATCGTACTTCATGTAGCCTGAACTTTGCATCAAGTGATTATCACTTGTTTCTTATCTTAAAATCTTTCTTAGCGACTGATATTTCCACACTGATGATGATGAGATTAAACAATCTGTTTAAACATGGCTTGCTTCGCAAGTGGCATCAAATATGAAGGAACAGAACTTCTGGTACCCCTAAGTACTTCAACAATAGCAAGAACTATATAAAAAAAAATGAGTAAGATTTGTACTACAAACAACAATAAAAATGTTATGCAAGTAAGATCTTAGTATAATCCTTCAGAACATACTTTCTGGAAAACCTCTTGTAAATAAGCTGGATGATCTCTTGTAAATATTAAACTAATTAGTCCTTGATAAAGAACATATATATAAAATAATTCATTCAGTTTCACGTATTTGATACAACTGTCAAAGAGACTTCACTTTTAATACTTTTTATCTTCTGTATATCTCGTTTAACAATCTCAAATATTAGGTATTTTAAAACGTAATATAAAATTCTTTTCAAATAGTTTTGAAGTGTATGTTAATAATCCTAATTTGCATATCCAAAACTGTCACATCTGATGTGATGGCTATTCTGAAACAGAGGATCCAGAATGCTACCGGTTTCCAGAAGTTTGGATATGAGATGTTATGTATTACATTACAATTTGAAACTTTAGCATCAGAAAATTTCCCACCAAACTGTTTTTCAATATTGATAATTCTGAGCAATTACTTGATCGACTTCAATTTTATTCATAATTTAATATACCATAGCAAATTTACTTAGGATTAGGAAAACCCAAGATCTAAATCTCAAAAACAGGTTTGGACAGTGGATAATCAATGAAAGATCCAGGTCCACGCCATGTTATCAGTACTCTATTCAATTAGCTTTCAGTTTTGTGAGTTATCGAGAGCTGTTCAGATGCTAATTCATTCTGTGGAAAGATATTAAAAGATAAATTAGAATTCTATGACAATACTTCGTACAATCTCATAGAAAACTTGACCAAATTTATCTTTAAATTGAGATATAGTCACTACAGAAAAAGAATACACCACATATTCCACGCTATTAGTTTTGTGTATGACAGATAATCACCCTAACAAAGAGTGCCGTCAGTCATCTTCAATGGCTGACTTGAACTTAGACTCTGATCATTAAGGTTAATTTATGGTTTATTCTCTCTCTACAAAACTCTAATCTTAACCTTAAACGTCTGTCCAAAAAATGGATTAGCATCTGAACAGGTCACCATAACTTAAAAAACTAATTGCTAATTGATTAGAGTACTGATAATGTGGTATGGGCTTTAATCTTGCATAAGTACTCAACATTTAAATCTTTGTTTTCCTGATCTTAAGCATATCTACTATGTTATAATAAAATACGAAAAAAATTGAAGTTGATCAAGTAATTCCTCAGAACTATTTTTTTACTATCATGGAAAAAACAAATCCTAAAAACAGTCTTTTTTAACCTCAATATCATTTTTCATATGTCAAGATGGTACTCTACAAATTGCATTATTACTAATTAGATAATAACAATCCAAAAGGCAAGATTACTTTGTGATAGTACAGTTCTAACAGCCATTGTCTTTTTAAATTCTAGCTGGCTATTAATTGTGGCTTTGTTCCTTAAATTCTATCTAATATTTCAACACACTGCTTTGAAGTTTATCTTAATTTTAAAGTTTTTAATTACATTATGTGAAAGACTATATTTAAAAAATTTCATTTGTTTGAAGACTTCATTATCTATAACAATCTTTCATCTCACAGGTTCCTTCCCTGTAAATGACATATCTTGAAATTTTTTTACAGTTAAAGTCCTTAATTTATTTATTAAAATAAATAGACAGAATTATCAATCATCATCACACTTAAAACAATCATATCATTTTTAAAAATTAAGCTGCACCTTTGATCACAATACCAAGAGACACTCCTTTCTTCCACAAATAGAAGCTTGTCAAAATATAAACTAAATAACTGGATGATAAAGGATATCTTAATCAAACTCCTAAATTACTGTTTGTAAAATTATTTAAATTGCCACCTTACAATAGTAACTTTTAAAACTTAAACGTTTTATACCTATTTCATAAAAAATGGTTGAACCATTTTCGCATTACAGAGGTAAAAAATATACCGCCCAAACACATAACCTTTCTCCTAATAATGTCAGGTTGATATTTAATTTTTAGTTTAATAGCAATATACAGTACACTATTCATGATAATGTGAATTAATAATTTGAAAATCTTAACAAATAAGGGATCAAGACTTAACTAATACAAATACATATACATAATGAGTGAAACATATAACCCTTCACTGATTAACACAATAGTGTAATAAAAAAAAATTAATTAAATTACACAAAAGTAAAAATGATTTATAAATGACAAGAATTAATATACCCCATATTCTTCTAATTCTGCTGGAGATAAAGGAATATTTCTTTCCAATCTTTCATCCAAAAACTTGTACCTCTTGATATCTTGTTTACAAAATGCAGACAATTTTGGATAACTGATATAAGTACGATATTCACCAGGTCTTAAAAACAGCTCTTCCTCCTAAACAATTAAATATAATTAGAAATAATTAAAATACAATTATATTTCATTAAATATTTAATTTTAAAAAAATCACGAAATGCAGTTAATCCACTTATCTTCAGAAGTGGACTCAAACAAGCTGATGTCATAAATACAGTTTCGTTAATATGGTTAATTATGTATCTTTCCAAAGAGTATATTATTTGTTAGCTTCTAAATCTACTTATCTTTTAATAAAACACATATCAACATCTACATAAAAGTATATTTTAAAAAATACAGTATAAAAATAAAACTAAAAAAAATTTAACCAGTTAGACCTACACAAAATGTAGTATATACAATTATATCAATCATGTCCACATTGTTGCAAATGACAATTGATTTCTCTCTCTTTATCTCCCCTGTATTTTCCAGTTGATAATTATGAATATGTGTGTTATACATAAAAACAAAGTTACGTTCTTTTCAAAAACACATGAGTTATAAATGAAAAAAGACTTTCATAAGGTCTTTTTTCATTATAGCATTTTGAAAGTAGTGATTTTATTAATTCTGATGAAATCCTGAGGAACGCAAAGTTTTACTACTTAATTTTAATACCATGCAATCTAATGACCCAGCAAAACTGTTATTTAACAAGGATAGTTACCATTACCTCGATTCAGAGAAGAGAATCTTGTTGCCTGAAAATTTATCTATATAAAGATGCTACTTTCTCATAAAAAGTAATATTTGTATAAGAAAATGAAGTCCACTAATGTTAAAATCCTAGTTTGTTATGCAGTTTTTTTTAACAATTTTTTTAATTACTAAGAGGAGATTAGAATACATCCAAAAAAACTGCAAAAAGTACTTGTGTATCACCAGAAAAAGGGGCACAACATCTGGTACTCATACAATCATTGACATTGCAGACCTAGAAATTACACCACACATGACACGATCAAAATTTATTTACCAGAAGACCTAAACATAGTGAGAATGTTCAGTATGTTTCAATCATAATGATTATAAAAATATAAATGTACAGAACTGGTGCAGAGAAACAGGAAATTTTGAATTTGATGAAGGCAGCTCTGTAGATGTACCATAAGTGAACGAAAGACGTTAAAACTTTAGAGCAATAACAGACATTTAGTTGTGATGGTGCAGTGGAATGGTATAGAGTGTGCGGTTACTGTAGGGGAATTTTACCAACATGGTGACAGAGTGGCAGCTTCACAAAGAGTGTTTTGGCGACACTATGAGATCCTGCCCCGTGGTGAAGTTCCTTCTTTACATATAATAAAAACTTTTTGGGTTTGAAAAAAAATCTATGGGCATGTATTGCCCGTATGTACACCAGAAACACTGATGTTGTGAAAGTTGTAAAAGTAAGGAGTCCTCTTTATTCGATATGAAAAACTGCCTCATTGCAGCTCAGTTATTGGAACAGATAAAGAATACTCCACAAACTGAAATTTTATCCTTACAAGATTCAAATTGTCCAAGAACTAAAACCTAACAATCGTGTATTGTATCTGCAATTTTGTGAAAAACTGTTGTCTACTATAAGAATACTAACTTGAAATCTTTGATGCCAGATGAAGCCCATTTATCACTAAAGTGAATCTGTGAATAAGCAGAACTTCCATTACTGGGTAAAAACAAACTCTGCTCAGCTTCACCAATGTTCGTTACACAGTGCTAAACTCACTGTATGGTGTGCAGTTTCGTATCATAGAGGTGATAGGCCCTTACTTCTTTGAAGATGAAGGGGGCTCTGCTGTCATTGACATCTCAACATTATGGTGAAATGCAGCAGACATTTTTTGCTCTTAGGCTTCATTCTCTTCCAAATCTTGACCTCCAGCAAACCTGGTTTCAACAGCAGTGAGACGTTTGTTTGGAGATCGCATCATTTCAAGGGCTGCTAACATCGCTTGGCTGCTCCGGCTTCCAGAACTTTTAGTCTGCGACTTTTTTTATGGGAACATTTGAAGAGTGTTGTTTACCAGACTAGATCAAGTAACCTTGCCCATTTTTTTTTTGTTTAGGGGCGAAAAACGCCTGTGCATTATCATCGCCTGGAATTTTCTTTAATAAAAAGGTAAAATAACATTAAAAAAATAAAACAAAATAAGGTTTAAAACTAATATAAATTATATAATAAAAAATTTTAAATTAAGTTAAAACGTGAAATAAAGCTCAAAACTAATATTGCATACGGAGTCTTTAAAATATAAAAGCTAAAATAATAGAAAAAGGAAACTATATAAAACTTAACTAATTGCAATAGGGAGTCCAAAAGGCTCCCTGCTCGGATAATAAAATTAAAAACATAGAACTAAAAAAATCAAAATTGAAAGTAAGGGAAAACTTATCAAAAAATCTTCTAGCATAAAAATTATACATCACAATATTAAATTTTTTGCAGTAACCTAGTACTACTCAAAAACAGAAACATCCGGTTCAGAATTTCTTTATCATTGTACAAGATACCACGGATGTTTCTGGGTAGATTAAATTTACGACGCAACACCGCATAACATATCCAATCTATGAGAATGTGATGGACGGTCATGCGGCAGTTGCATCGTGTGCATAGGGGTGCGTGTCCTCCTGACATTAGGTACTTGTGTGTGATCCTCGTATGTCCTATTCGCAATTGGCAGAGGACTACTTCTTCACGTCAAGTATTTCTGCAAGAGTCCCATGGCAACACAGAATCTTTAATCTGTTGGAGATTATTATCGACGGTAGTTGTCCAGTCACTCTGCCACCTTGCTCTCAGTGATTGTTTTACACGATTAATAAAATCAGAGGTAGTAACTCGGGTGGTGAAAGGAGGTTGAGTGCACGCTTCTTCGGCAGCATAATCTGCTTGTTCATTACCTGGAATCCCTACGTGGCTAGAGATTCCTTGCCCAGCCTAAAACACAGATTGAAGAGGAAATCCCCAACATCCTGGAGAACACATTGCAACATGCTGTGTAACATTTTCATAATCGAGTTAGTGAATGTGTACACAAAAATGGACAGCACTTAAGTGAAATAATTTTTAAAAAGTAATGTACAGTGAAATTTTCACTCTTGTAGAACATACTTTCAATATCAAATAAAGGTTAGTAACTTTACTTCATTTTTTCTAATTATTTATAATTTTCCCGTTTCTCTGTGCCATCTCATATGATACATTTACAATTCTTATAGAATTTTTAATGAAAAGTTTAATATATCATTTAAGTATACATGTGGTAAATTTGTTTTAATAACAATCTGCAGCAAAACATAAAAATAAAAACATATCTCTAAAAGAAAAAAGAAACTGATGTTACAATTTTATTAGTTAAAAAAGAAACCAAAATATAATTTTAATTAATTTCAAAACAGTAAAATAGAAAAGCGTTTATTACCACAATTAAAATAAATCAACTAGTAACAAAATAATTTGTAAAAACAACATAATTTTTCAAATAATTTAACTAACACAACCAAAAATCTATAACAATTATTTCTAAAAAAAAAACTGGGATATTATGACATTCCTTGTTTTTTCCCTTGACCCTTCATACGGTAAATGTGAATCGAATTTCAGTGATGTTTTGGGGAAGAGATGAGTTTTGTTAAATAATCAAACACTTATAAATACATCTAATAATACACAACGTTAATAACATTTAAACAATTTTCAAACAAAACTTACCGCTGAATTAGTTTGTCCCAATTTTCTCTTTTCTTCTAATGATTTCAAAAATATCTCCTCAGCATGGATATCAGATCGAGTGTAATTTGGACTAAATGTTAATGCATCATCCATCATCTGTATTGCATAAGAATGTTTTCTAGCACTAGCTAGAGAACTATCATTAAAAAATGAATCATTGTGACTACCTGTTTTGTGAGCATCCCTAAATAGACAGAAACATACAAATAGAGCTTATAATACAAAACGTGCTTCACAGCTCATAAGTAAATGTTACAGAAGCTCTGTAGAGTTAATAAAGAGAAATTGTATGTTTTAATGTGTATCACTATAAATAAGTAAAAAAACTCACAATCAATAAAAATTACAAATTGAAGTCTATCTCATTAAACTCTGACAAATGAATTAGCAATAAAAAATATAGTTTGTCTTGTTTTAAAACGCAACCCAAGCAAAATATTTTTAAAAAAGTTAATACAATAATTTTGAACGAAGAGGTTGACAGCCCTATCTATTGTTATTGTTTTATAATCAGCTGCTATAATTTTCTAGTTCTTTTTTTGTGAACAGTTAGTTATTTTTCGTTATCTGTGGTTTTTTTATTCAGAAGAAATGGTTTTGAACACTGAAGAAAGGATTTTTATTGTAGAAAATTATTTAACAACTAAATATTTTGTTTTGTGGCAAGAAGCTTTTCAACTGCAGTTTCCGGATAAGAATTTATTGAATAAATCTTCAATTTACCATTTGATAAAGAAATATAGAGGGACTAGTTCCGTTTGCAATCAGAAACATTCAGTACTTAATGACAAAACATTGGTTAGGGTTAAACTCATCTAACAAATCATACAAAAACTTGCATAACAAAAAAAAATATCTCAATATACTGCTGGCTAAAACTACCTGGCTACTTAACTTAAGCCCATACCAAATTCATTTATCATGTAAATTATACTCAGTTGATTATGTTGCTAAGCTCCACTACCATAAATGGTTTAATCATTTTGTTCGGGAAAGCATTAAAGAGTTTGGTAATGTATTTTTTAGAGATGAGGTTTGGTTTGATTTTAGTGGTTATTTTAATAGTTGGAATGATCGCTATTGGACCTCCAACAATCGTCACACCATCCATTCACAATCTCTATACCCGCAGAAAATTGATGTACGTTATGTAATTTCCAGGTGAAGAATAATACTACCAAGAAATTGTGGCTACTTATGTATTAACGCCATCGCAGCTACAGCTGCTGTTTAGGTTATGTTGAATTCGTATGTATATGTTGACTTCGTGTACTGACTAATCGTACGTATATCAAAATAAGCTAACTAAATATAACCTACGCTCACTTCGCTCGCTAACCTCTTATAATTAACATTAAATATGCATAATATATACAATTTATTAATAATATAACCTTAATGTTATAGCACTGAAATCCAATTAATGTTAATCCACCGAAATCCAATTGACTACTTTGTTTTAAAATAAAGCTGTAGCTGCAGTGGCGTTAATACATAAGAGGTTAGCGAGTGAAGCGAGCATAGGTTATATTTTATAAGGTAATTTTGATATACGTATGATTTGTCAGTACACGAAGTCAACATAACCTAAACAGCAGCTGTAGCTGCAGTGGCGTTATGTAAGTACCAAATTGTGACATAATCTATTGCAAATTTACAATTAAATGAGAGATTCATGGTTTCAACAAGATTGGGCCGCATGTCACATGAAAAGAGCAACAATGGAACTTTGAAGTGTAATATCGACTGGCTTATGAGCAGTTAGGTCACCTGATCTTTCTCCAGCAATTTTTTTCACTGGGAATATCTAAAAGGTTGTGTATTCAAAAATCTACACACCACTGAACAACTGAAAGACAACATAACTTAAGAATTATGAGAAATTGTAAGAGGTACACTTTGAAAGGTTGCATGCAATATGAGAAATAGGGTAAAGATTTGCACTGATGAAAATTGTGGACATTGTTACCAAAAATGATATTGTTAAACCAAAATGGTTCAACATTGTTACAAAACAATTTGATGGAAATATTGTTTTGCACATATAATTGTAATATTTGCATTAAATATGGCCCGTTATTTTTCTTTAAATTGAGTTTCGTTTTAAAACAAACACCCTGTGCATAAGGGATTAGCTATACTTTGAAAATGTAACTCCATAAACTGGTCTAAAATCTATTTATGAAACATAGAAATTACAAGATTTAATACGATTAAAATACATATAAAATTTTTAACAACTCACCAGTTTATTTTAGTAAATAATTCTCTTAAAACTTCCATCTTGTAAATAAATGCTTTTATAATTATACTGCTGGTTGAAAAAATGATATAAAAAATAAATTGTTTACTGGTTCTGCGGTTTTTAAATCACATGTTTATTACAGGTTATGTTTTCCATTAAATCAGTATCCATTTTATTCAATAAAAACTAGATAGCGTTCCAGTCGCTGGAAATAACATTTTGACAGGAATTCAATAAATTCCGCGTTTGATAACTGTATTCAACTGTTGACGCTTCTTCATTTTTGTGTGTGTTCGTTCATCGTATCCATGTAATCATCACCACATAATAAGGTAATTATTTAAAATTAACGTTCATTATCTATCTAAATTTCAATAAGACTAAAATAAGTTAGAAAACTAAACGTAACATTATAAAATTTATTATTCTAAAATAACATAAATGTTATGAATACTATACTTTGTTTACTAACAACTTAAATATTACTTTTACATTATAAAAAGTGTATTATCAATCGATTTTACGTCGTGTATTGAAATGAAAATTAGATACTAAAAAAATGAAGTCCTTTTCAAAATTTAATTCTATCATCTCAATTTTCTACAAAAAAAAACCAACCAGCATCATAATGTTAATTAATTAGTGATTTTGAAAATTATTTCGTATTTTTGAAAATATTTTCCGTATTCCTTGTGTTATAATTATAAATAAATTTGAGTTTAATTTATTATTATTAATATTATATTTATAAAAATTCAGAACCATTAATAAATCTACTTTTTTTTTACTTTTAAGGCCGCAAAGGACCACTTTAGTCAGAATAATTCAAGTCTTTTTTGCCAATCTTTTGGCCTTTAAGTTCTTAGCTTTTACTTTCTCCCAATATTTAGTCATTCTTAATGATCTCGCTTTACGATTCTCTCCTGAATAAACCCTTTTTGTACAATTAAAAGTTCTTACTTTAAAGTCGGTATTCGGATCTTTAATAACAAATTTTAATTTTTCGGATTTATTAAGTAAATCTTCGTCAAGTAAAATTGAATTCTTGCATGTCTTCTTTAATTTCTTTGATCGATAATGGCGAATTTTTTAAAGACCAAAATCGATCGATAATTGTCTTAGTAATCTTAACAAATGTGCATAGAAAGAAATTCGCTTCTTTATCATAGTATCGATTAAGGATTCCAAGTTTTCGTACAGAAATTTATTAGGCGATAATCCGTACTGATTTTCGTGTTTATATTTTTAGTTTATGCAGGTTCTAAGAATCCTGCGTTCAACTTAAAGCAAAGGTTCAGTCCTATTTTTCTAATTTGATCTAAATAAAGTAAGTAATTGCCGCGTAAGTAATTGTCGGTTTAACCACAGTTTTGTAATGTCTAAAATAATCGAGAGCGATATTTTGTTGTACGTATTTTTAGTTAGTAGTAGCACTTTAAATAATTTATTAAGTCTTTCGATCCAATTTTGTTTTTCGTTACAATTACAAGTAATGATCTCTCAAAGATATTTAAATTTTTCTGGAATGGAATGCAAAGTTGGCAGGAGTCTATTACTCCCTACTTTATCGCAGAACCTGGACAGAGTCCCTTGCTGCTGGATCATTCTAATCGGGCTTGTTTTTAAAAGGGTTATTTTTTAATCTCGGATCTAATTTTTCAAGTTTTGTCTATTATTATTTTAGTGAATTTAAGACGGATTTAATTGCATTCCAATCCGTTGTTAAACCAGCGTTATCGAACCCATTTCATGGGCCGACCGCGGAAGGCTAGGCTTATAAAGCCTGTCCTCCCGACGTAATTCCCCTTCAGACCGTCCACTGAAGTCCTTTCGGTGCTAACTCTTTAATAGGCTAGCAGGAATACGCCACAACGGGGCACTAGCTATAAGGAGGGAGCAATGCGTCCCCTTTTCCGGAGGAGTCGCAATTGCTGGGATATTTTGTCTTACTGTAAGTTTTTTTTTTAAATTTAGACCGCGTTTTTGTTTTACGCGCGACTTACCGTGTTTGACGTCTTCAAACTATATAACTCGCGAAAACCTTTCACTCGCGACCCCGGAAACGCGTCTGACGCACTATTCCGTTTATGGCTCATGCGATATGGAGGCCCCTAAGCCTGGTTTGTCGATTTTCGGCTACCGCACCGCACCATCACGGTGGTTCGTCCAGTACGGCGTGAGGCCGCTTCCTTACAACTGTCGGAGTTGGGTCCTCTCGGCAGATGTCCCGAAGATGACTGTGTTCGGACACAGCCGCTCTCCCGAACAGTCTGCGCGCCTGCGCCACCCCCACCTCGGACACGGATTGAAATCTCGCATCAGATCGGAGAGTGGCGTTCCTGACGAACCACGGAGCTCCAAAGATCGTCCGCAACGCGATGTTTTGGACGGCCTCGATCTTCTTTTGAAGCGAGGAGCTCAACACTGCCCCCCATGCCGGGTAAGCATATGTTAGAATCGGCAGTACGTACAGCCGAAAAATGAGGAGCTTAGTTGCCAGTGGGTACGGGCTGGCACTGTTCAGCACTGGGTATAGCGAGGCTCTGGCGGCCTTAGCCCTCCGGGTCGCATAATTTACATGTTCGCCGAAGGTAAGCCGCCTGTCCAACACCACCCCCAGGTACTTAACTGTTTTCTCAAAAGGGATTTTCTCCCCTGAGATTTCCAGCTCTCTGGTCGGTTTTCGTGTCTTGCATGTGAACATCACGGCCACCGATTTTTCACCGTTGACCCTGATTCTCCACATGTCGAGCCACGGTTCCACTAAGTCCAGCTGCCTTTGGAGCCTCCGGACCGCGTAATCCACATTTGCGGATTCGTAGAAATATGCCGTGTCGTCTGCGTAAAGGGCCGTTTTGACCCCTTCCGACAGCGGCATATCGTTCACGTACAAAGTGTACAAGAACGGGGAAAGTACTGCTCCTTGGGGAACCCCAGCGGCTATTTCTCTGGTAGAGGAAATCGTTTCCCCTACGCGCACGACAAAATGTCGGTCTAGCAGATATGACCGCATCAGTCTGACATAGCGGTACGGGATCGCCGATCGCGCTAGCTTATAAAGCAGCCCGCTATGCCAAACTTTGTCAAAGGCCTTGGCCACATCCAGAAAAACGGCTGCAGTCACCCGTTTCCTGTTCAGGCCTCCGACAAGGTCGTCTATTATTTTTACCAGTTGGAGGGTGGTTGAGTGACCCTCCCTGAACCCAAATTGCTCGGGCCGCACTTCTCCCTCCATGTATCGCCTCAGTTTTTCGAGAAAAATCCTCTCGAACAACTTAGACAATACCGGTAACAGGGAGATTGGCCTATAATTCCGTGGGAAAAGTAAACTTTTCCCCGGTTTGGGTAAACATACGACTTTGGCCGTTTTCCAACAATTCGGGAAATATCCAACGTACAAAATGGACGTGAATATCACCGAAATTGCTGTAATCACGGAGGCCGGTATGTTCCGGAATGCACGGGCGCTGATCCCGTCGACACCCGGGGCCTTGTCGGGGCTTGTGGCCTTAATGGCTGCGGAAACTTCCGCTTCAGTGACTTGGTCAATCTCTAGAGGGGCGTCCTCCACCTGTGAGAAATAATCTACAAGAAAGGATTCCACCTCGGTTGTGTGCTCGTCGTTCGGGGAGGGAGGGGGGTTTGGAGTGAACTGCTCCTCCAAGGTATCGGCGAATACCTCGGCCCTCTCCGCCTCCGAGTATGCAAGAAAACCTCGCTGCCCCACAACCGGATGGCGAGGCTTCTTCCCTTCTCGCAGTCTCCTGTTCAACCTGAACACCGAGGAGATGTCGTCAGAGACCGAGGCGAGGTATTCGTTCCACAAATTTTTCTACAAGTTCTACTTTGTTTCCGTTAATATTCACTGAATTAATAACTAAAGGATCTATAGCCATCATTTTAGTCTTTTCGTAAGAAATTTTAAGTCCCATTTTATTCGCAAGTTCTTCTATACTTGTTATTTGTATTGTATCCTATGTGAATATTTTTTAATTAATTTTAAACCATTCGCGCATCAGAAATTCTAGTGCACAATTAAATAATAAAGGCGAAAGTCCGTCGCCTTGACTCAGTCCGGATTTTTTGTAAAAAGGTTCGGAAAATTCGTCACGAAACTTCACTTTAGATTTTGTATTTGTCGATGTTAAACCGATCATATTTACCAATTTAGAATCCAATCCGAGATTTCTCAGAATTTTTGACATCGAAGGCCTATGTATGCAATCGTACGATTTTTTGAAATCAATAAAAGAAATAATCATCTATTTTTGTTTCTATTATAAATATCTATAAGTGATTTCAAAGTAATAATTTGATCTGGACAACTGCGCCAAGGCCGAAAACCACCATGGTAATCACCTAGCTCGCTTTCTAGTCGGTCCTTAATTCTATTGTAAATAATTCTAGATAAAATTTTATTATAATAAAGTAGATTTATCTACTTTATTATAATAAATTTTACCTGTACGTGTCTTATTTCATATTTATGATAGTTTTAATTTTTGTTCTTTACTTTCCATTATAAATATGTATACATATAGATGATCCACGACTTTCAGGATTAGCGAGTGTTGACTGGCGAAAGATTTCGCCCTGATTTTTGCATTTTCGATAAAATTAAGTCAGACTATAAATCTTAGAACCCAAATTAAGAGGTAAATGCAGTAGTTTTACATGAAATCATACATGAAAAATTGAAAAAAAAAAAAAAATTGGTTCCAGAACTTTATTTATATATATATATATATATATTGTACAAATCAATGTTTGTTTGTCTCTCTGTTCCAACTTAACTCGAGATCTACCTGACAGACTTGTCTAAACCTCCGACATAACAAAATTCTACAACGAAATTTAAAACACTTTATTTCTTCCTTAAAGCTTATTTCATTTTCAAAATGACTTTGATTTTCAAGAAAAATTTAATTATTAGCTAACATATATTGACTTATAGGCCACATATTAAGGCATCCTGGAATAGTCATTTTAATATTGCAAGGACAGGTAGAAGGAAAAAATTATGTAGGCAGGCCATGTTTGGAATATGTAAAACAAATTTTTAGGGATGTAGGATGTAGGGGGTATACCGAAATGAAACGACTAGTACTAGATAGGGAATCTCTTGGAGAGCTCCATCAAACCAGTCAAATGACTGAAGACAAAAAAAAATTTGAATTGATTAATTTTGAAAAGGGCTGAGGTTTTAACGTACAGTTATTCCTAAGTTTCAATCGATATAGCGCACATGCATATGTAATTTTTACGATTCATTCATTTACAATTTTTTACAGCTGTTTAAACACATAAATAAATAGCCGATTTTGTTTATCATGTGTGTGTTACTAATTTAAAGTGTGTAAAGTATTTAACTGCGATCTTTTAAATTCTGTGATCTTTTTTAAAAACATCTTACCGTGCCTAAAAGACATTCTTCAATCGGGAGAAATACAAAAAAAGCACGTATGATGAAAACTGTTCGTGCGGCAGAGACTGAAGAAGAAAGACAGTCAAGATTGGAAAGCGAGCGAATATACACAGCCCGATCCCGTTCGACTGAAACAACTGAGCGACGGGAAATGCAATATGCCACCGTTACTGTATGTGTGACTAACTGCACCTCCCTCCGGTTACTTGACTAATAAATATAAAATAAAAAGATTGTCCACCACGAGAAACGCAAGTAACCAAATATCGCGTATCCCAAATAACTTTAATTAGCTATTAAATAGAACAGAATTTCCAATACTAAAAAACAAAAAGAATTAACTATTTCGAAAAATGACAAATAAAACTATTAACCAACTTTTTTTTTGTCTTCAGTCATTTGACTGGTTTGATGCAGCTCTCCAAGATTTCCTATCTAGTGCTAGTCGTTTCATTTCAGTATACCCCCTACATCCTACATCCCCAACAATTTGTTTTACATATTCCAAACGTGGCCTGCCTAGACAATTTTTTCCTTCTACCTGTCCTTCCAATATTAAAGCGACTATTCCACGATGCCTTAGTTTGTGGCCTATAAGTCTGTCTCTTCTTTTAACTATATTTTTCCAAACGCTTCTTTCTTCATCTATTTGCCGCAATACCTCTTCATTTGTCACTTTATCCACCCTTCTGATTTTTAACATTCTCCTATAGCACCGCATTTCAAAAGCTTCTAATCTTTTCTTCTCAGATACTCCGATCGTCCAAGTTTCACTTCCGTATAAAGCGACGCTCCAAACATACACTTTCAAAAATCTTTTCCTGACATTTAAATTAATTTTTGATGTAAACAAATTATATTTCTTACTGAAAGCTCGTTTCGCTTGTGCTATTCGGCATTTAATATCGCTCCTGCTTCGTCCTTCTTTAGTAATTCTACTTCCCAAATAACAAAATTCTTCTACTTCCATAATCTTTTCTCCTCCTATTTTCACATTCAGCGGTCCATCTTTGTTTTTTCTACTACATTTCATTACTTTTGTTTTGTTCTTGTTTATTTTCATGCGATAGTTCTTGCGTAGGACTTCATCTATGCCGTTCATTGTTTCTTCTAAATCCTTTTTACTCTCGGCTAGAATTACTATATCATCAGCAAATAGTAGCATCTTTATCTTTTCACCTTGTACTGTTACTCCGAATCTAAATTGTTCTTTAACATCATTAACTGCTAGTTCCATGTAAAGATTAAAAAGTAACGGTGATAGGGAACATCCTTGTCGGACACCCTTTCTTATTATGGCTTCTTTTTTATGTTCTTCAATTATTACTGTTGCTGTTTGGTTCCTGTAAATGTTAGCAATTATTCTTCTATCTCTGTATTTGAACCCTAATTTTTTTTAAATTCTGAACATTTTATTGCAGTCTACGTCATCGAATGCCTTTTCTAGGTCTATAAACGCCAAGTATGTCGGTTTGTTTTTCTTTAATCTTCCTTCTACTATTAACCAACTAATAAACATTTAAATGAACCGACAAAAGTTTCCCCCGCCGCAGTTGGTACAGCTCAACTTATATTTTTTTTCTATTTTTTATTATTTGGTTATCTGTGGTTTTTTTATTCAGAAGAAATGGTTCTGAACACTGAAGAAAGAATTTTTATTGTACAAAATTATTTAACAACTAAATATTTTGTTTTATGGGAAGAAGCTTTTCAACTGCAGTTTCCGGGTAAGAATGTATTTAATAAATTTTCAATTTACCATTTGTTAAAGAAATATAGAGGGATTTGTTCCGTTTGTAATCAGAAACATAACCAGGAAAATTCAGTACTAATTATTGTAATTTCATATAAATTTACCGCTTGAATTACCATCTGGCTTAAATTTAACGAAGACAGAGAAATTAGGGTAAACTCTTTCGCCATCTAACACTTGTTAACTACTCAAATGGGTCGTTGTTGACAAATCTATTCTGAAACACCGTATTATTATTTTTTACCTTTAAGCGCGTTTAATTTAAGAATGGTGTTTTAATTTTTTTTTACATATCTTTTATTTTATACGATTATTTTTGTTCATAAAATAATGAACTACAACCAGAAAGTAGGCACCGGAATGTACCGATCACTAGCGGAAAATCCCGATTCGTTAGTATCAATTTCTAGAATTAAATTTCTAATTTCGTTACATCAATTTTTATCATTCATAAAAACAAATTTTTACACAAGAGGTAATCAATTTTGGATACCTAATAATCCCATTCAGAGACGCCGCCCGCCAGGGCAACCCGTCCGGAGAGCCCACCTGCCTATTTATATAATACAAGTTCCCAGGCGCACCTTTGCTCGCGCTATATGGATACTTGCGTTTCCCGTAGTGGTCAATCTTTTTATTTTATATTTATTAGTCAAGTAACTGGAGGCAGGTGCAGTCACTCACACATACAGTAACGTGGCGTATCGCATTTCTCGTTGCTCAGTTGTTTCAGTCGAGCGGGATTGATATGTGCATATTCGATCGCTTTCTAAACGTATTTCTCGTTGCTCAGTTGTTTCAGTCGAACGGGATCGGGCTGTGTGTATTCGGTCGCTTTCCAATCTTGACTGTTTTTCGTCTTCAGTCTCTGCCGCACGAACAGTTTTCATCATACGTGCTTTTTTTGTATTTCTCCCAATCGAAGAATGGACGGTATGATGTTTTGAAAAAAATATACAGAATTTAAAAGATTGCAGTTAAATACTTTACACGCTTTAAATTAGTAACACACACATGATAAACAAAAGCGGCTATTTATTTATGTTTTTAAACAGCTGTAAAAAATTGTATATGAATGAATTGTAAAAATTACATATGCACGTACGCTAAATGAATTGAAACTTAGGAATAAAATGTACGTTAAAACCTCAGCCCTTTTCAAAATTAATCAATTCAAATTTTTTTTGTCTTCAGTCATTTGACTGGTTTGATGCAGCTCTCCAGGAATCCCTATCTAATGCTAGTCATTTCATTTCGGTATACCCCCTACATCCTACATCCCTAACAATTTGTTTTACATATTCCAAACGTGGCCTGCCTACATAATTTTTTTCTTTCTACCTGTCCTTCCAATATTAAAGCGACTATTCCAGGATGCCTTAATATGTGGCCTATAAGTCAAAAAAATGTTAGCTAAAAATTACATTTTTCTTGAAAATCAAAGTCATTTTGAAAATTAAATAAGCTTTAAGGAAGAAATAAAGTGTTTTAAATTTCGTTATGTCGGAAGTCCAAAAAAATTAAGTCTATGTTCACCGCAGGGCTTCAAAGTGTAGGTGTGCAAAATTTTAGACAAATCTGTCCGGTAGATCTCGAGTTAAGTTGGAACAGACAAACAAACATATATATATATATTAGTGGAGAATTGCCCGGTTGAAGCACAAACTTTAATGAATTGTGAGTTTTTATCACTGTGTGAGATAGGTTTGAACAGATCGATTATGAACATCTATAAACCAATTTCGAAATATTTTGAGTTTTATTCCAAGTTTCAAGGGTTAAATTTGATTTTTGAGTTTTTAAACCGTTAATTTTTTTTTAATTTCTCTGTAACAAATGAAGAAATCATCAAATTGATTTTTGGCGAGTGTAATCTTCATGTCAGTAATCCAATTTCTAAATTTTTGAAAATCGACGTTGAAAGGTGATGAAGAAAGATAAAAAAACTTTTTTGTGCAATATTTTTAAATTTTCCCAAAACTGACTATAGCAAACGAGATATTCAGTAGATTTAGGCTTACAAATACTCCTCAGATAAATATTTAAAAACTGTTTTCGGGTTTTTTTTTAAGGGGTGCGAAGGTATACGGCGCTGTGGCACAACCAACACAGACCCTGCCACCGCTACTGTACGTGTGCCTGACTGCACCTGTCTCCGGCTACTTCACTAACAAAACATAAAATAAAAAGATTGACCGTTACGAGAAACGAAAGTAACTATATAGCGCGGACGAAGCTGCACATATATACACATATAAACACACAGACATATATATATATATATATATATATATATATATATATATAAGTGATTCTACTTAACGTACTGAAGGAAAAATGTCCGGTGAAGATAGGTCCAAAAACGTATATTTTTCGATTCTATTAACGGCAATAGAGGCAGTCGGGGGACGGCGCTTTCCCTATGACATGGAGGTAAGCGCGGAAGTGCCCGTGACCCGTTAAAAATTTGGGTCATGTAGTACTTCACCTCTTCATGCCGTCGCTCCGCCCACGGTCTGACCAGAGGAATAAGCCTTGCGGCCCATCGTCCTCTGGTCTCGTGGTCCCAGGTCTCTTGCCATGCGAGTGCGTTCCTCGTTGGCAATGGTCTCCCGGTCTTCGCCTGCCCGTCGCCTCCTGTAGATCACCTGGCACTCCCTTGCTAAAATAGAAATGGGTATGACCCCGGCGACCACAAGTACTGCAGGAGACCGTCCGATACGCGGAAGCGACTCGTATGGCTGCGGTGCGTTGCACCTGTGCGAGCCGCTTCCGGTTTCTTACAACTCTCCACACTTCTGACCCGTATAACAAGATGGAATGCACCGTGGAAATCAGCAATCGCCATTTGCTGGCCTTCGGTCCGCTGAAATTCGCCATGAACCGGCTGAGAGAAGTTACGGCTCTCGCTTATTTGTCGGAATAATAATAATAAATAAAAATTATAAAAAAATATCAGAAGTTATTAATGAAATAAAATTTTATGTACTTTTTATTTAAAAAAAAAGGTTTGTATGTAATTTAATAGGCTTTCAAGGAAGTCATGTGGTGTCCACATCAGATTTTCTAACTCGCATACATTTTCTACAACTACTCATTTTTTTTTTTAAATTCAAAAAATAATATAAGCTTGGCGTTAAGGAATTAATTTTTATATTGATGTTCAAATTCTGATTATATATTTCGCAAGCGATGCCGGAACAGGAAATAGCAGTAAACTTTTATAATACTTATCAATACTACAAGCAAACGCGTAGGAAAGGTTTTACGTTGAACGTAACATATAATCTTTTTTTTTTATGTTTGTATAAGGTGTTTTCTGATTAATTTTGAACTCACGCTAAGGTAAAGGAAATCATATTCTCGTTTAAAACAAGAAGATGGGTTGCGTTGCGTTTATATATTATATGATATGAATATTTAGGTCAACTGTTGAATATTTGATAAGTTTTCCAACCTAAACAAAACACCTCTCTTCTCCAAACACTGTTCCCCTCTTATCATCAGTTCACCCCTATCTACTTTATTCTCTTCTTCTTCTCTTCTACTAATATAATCAAATTATTCGTTACATATGAATGACCCGGTTCAGTTAAAACTCATTTCTGAACATTATTTACATATAAATTAGGTTATATATGAGTATTTTAACCCCTTACAAAGAAGTTACAACACGAAACAAGACTACTGGTAGATATTACACAAATAATATTGCGTTAATATAATACAGGATTATCATAAAAGAATGGTGCGGTTTTAAACATGGTTTAAATTAAAACAGAATTACTTACAGTTTATGTTTTTTATTTTTCAAATTTGTCGTCTCAAACTTTTTTTTACATAATTAATAAATTTCAATATGTGCGCCCTTATTCGATCGACAAATGTCCAAACGATACTAAACTTCTCTCAAACATTAGTTAACATTTCTTAGTTAATGGTTGTCATTGCTACATTAATCCTATTTTTTAAGCGGTTTAGGTCGCGAATTTTTTGTGTATAAACAACGCTTTTGATGTACCCCCACAAGAAAAAATCGCAAGGTGTCAGGTCTAGACTCCTTGGAGGCCAAAGTATGTGTCATTGCCGGCCTATCCATCGATCTCCAAATTTTTCGTTTAAAGCATCCGTGACCGATGCATTGAAGTGCGGGAGGAGCACCATCTTGTTGGAAATGAAGTCGATGAATGTTTTCGAGTTCATCCGGCTGAGGAAAGCAATAATCGGTTAACATGTCGAGATACACGACTCCATTAATTGTTTTTTCGGCAAAGAAGAAAGGCCCTATTACACGATTTTTTATAGCAGCACACCAAACATTTACTTTAGGCGAATCGCGTTGTTTCTCAATAATTGCGTGTGGGTTTTCAGAGCCCCATATTCGTGAATTGTGTCTGGTAACACATCCGTTCACATGGAATGTAGCTTCGTCTGTAAAAATTATATCGTCTAAAAATGATTCGTTTTCACTTATTCTGTCTGACATTTCAACAGCGAAATCGTAACGTTTTACACCATCATCGGGTTTTAATTTCTGCAGTATCTGGATTTTATAAGCGTGTAATTTCAGTTTTTTATGTAAAACTTTGTTAACCGTTGATTTTGGAATACTTAATTCGACGCTTCGACGGGGGATGGACTTCCCAGGACTTCTAATTGCCGATCGTCTAATTAGTTCAACCGTTTCGTCTGGTACACTTGGTCTGGCGGTTGATTTCTGTTTCTTAACCGATCCGGTTTCTTCAAATTGTTTGAACCGACGTGTGTTATGTTATTTTTTTGTGACGGATCTCTTCCGAATTCACATCGAAACGCACGTTGAACTAAAATTACGGATTTTAATTCGGCCATTAATAAAACACACTTTGCTTTGACTTTATCAGAGAACATAGTAACTCGCTAAACTCGCCGCAACAACAATACAAGAACTGATGTTGTGGTTACCACTCCTGATATACAAACTTTTGGGTTGGAGGCTTTCAAGAATACCAATATAACATCTAGAAATTTCCCTACAATCTTCCTATGAATTACTGAAACCGCACCATTCTTTTATGATAACCTTGTATATAAACAAATATTTATTGCAATTATTTAAATTTGAATGGATATAATATTCCGGTAAAATTAATACATTTTATAAAAAGTATGTTGTTAGATAAAAATACCATGGCAAAACAAAAATGAAAGTTCACTTTCAAAAATGAAAGTTCCTGAATCACAGAGCGATTCATAATTTTGGAACTGATTCTAGAAGTTCAAACAAAGAAAAAAGGTTCATACAAATATATATCCAAAAACGCTTTGTTATTAAGTTACAGCTAATGAAATATTTCGCCCGGATTTCAGTTCCTCCAGAGAAATGAAATCATACTAAAATATTTAACGATGAGGTAAACTTGATCGTTTCTTATGTTTTTTTTTGACCTGAAAAATCAAATATGGAAAATAATATATATTGTAAGCAGCGGCGACTCGCATATATGCACTGTGGAACTGCAGCACCCCCTATCTCCACTTGATATTATCGATAACATTTAATATAATGATTCCTTTTTTCTTTAATTCTTTCCTTATACTTGTACAATATATAATCCTTAAGTTTAATGTCAGTAGGCATCTCCCATTTTATGAAAAAGATATAAATGTTTTTATATGGAACTGTGTGCTTCACAGTTCCAGCAGCGTAGTGTTTGGCTGTTGTGCGTATGCGCACATCGAGGTTGCGAGGGAGAGAGAGCACGCTCCCCCTGCCGACCCTGGCCTGCTGGTGGAAGGTAGTTTTTTTTTTACTCCGCGTGTGTATGGAACGTTTCTTGTTCGTTCTCTTTTCTATTTTAGTCGGTGGAAGTAATATGAAAGCAGTTTAGTTGTTTTTTCAGTAGCGATCAGAAGATGATGGAAAGCAAGGACTCTTTAATCGCCAAATCTGTTCAAAAAAAAACGCTGGAAGGGTGAAAGAGAAGGTAATTAATTAGTAAACACTAATTATGATTTGTTTCTATGTACATAGAAATTTAGATTAAGCACCCGTTAACTATAGTGTTTTTAAGCGGTCATTTGATTAAATTATTATCTAATAATGCTTTTCTTTCTTTCTTTTCCTGTTTAGCCTCCGGTAACTACCGTTTAGATAATTCTTCAGAGGATGAATGAGGATGATATGTATGAGTGTAAATAAAGTGTAGTCTTGTATTCTCAGTTCGACCATTCCTGAGATATGTGGTTAATTGAAACCCAACCACCAAAGAACACCGGTATCCACGATCTAGTATTCAAATCCGTGTAAAAATAACTGGCTTTACTAGGACTTGAACGCTGTTACTCTCGACTTCCAAATCAGCTGATTTGGGAAGACGCGTTAACCACTAGACCAACCCGGTGGGTTATCTAATAATGCTAAAAAATATTATCTGTACTGTCATTTTATTACTTATTTGGTTAAACCGAATACGGTTTTTAAGTACATTTTTTTTTTGTCTTCAGTCATTTGACTGGTTTGTTGCAGCTCTCCAAGATTCCCTATCTAGTCATAGTCGTTTATTAAATAAATACTCAGAAAATTACGGTGTTAATTAGTCAAGGTTAGCGAGCGAAGCGAGCGTAGGTTAAGTTTGGTTAAATTATATTTATAAAATAAATAAATAAAAATAACCATTTATTAAAATTAATAAAGAAACTGTTCATTTTCCACCGAAATCCGATTGACTACTTTGTTTTTAAATAAAGCTGTAGCTGCGGTGGCGTTAATACGTAAGTACCAACTTTTCATTTCGAATTTTATAAAGCCATCCAGTTTCTTATATCCTCTCATAATACAACATTTCAAAGACTTTTTATTTTTATTTTTTCTACTGCCCATGTTTCACTAATATAAAGAAATACACAAAAAACGATTTCCAGAATTTTTTTCTAATTCTTGAATTTATATTTAATATTAGCTTTTTTTTTTCTTATGAAAGTTTTCCTTGGCTGTGCCAGTCTGCTTTTTGTATCTACATTCCCACATAGTGACTAAATAATAGATTATTTCACTTATGAAATATTTTGTTTTTCCTATTATATTTGATTTCTCATTACCAGTTTTTTTATATTCTTATTTCAGTTACCTTATATTTATTATTTATAAAAAAATAATACAAATATAAATAATAATAATATGAAATTATTTTAAATGTAATATTCCCTTTTTTTTAGTTTACGTTTCTATCAGAAAACCTTGTAATATAAATTAATGGAGTTAAAAATAATACCAAAGCAAAATATTATTCAGAAATACAATTAAAAAAGAAAAAAAAACACTATTTGAAATATTAAAGAAAAAAAAACAATAAAGCACAAATGAATGTAATTATTTAATTAAAAATATATTCTTTACATTTGTAACTATGTCAAATCCATCTATCATTTTTCTAGCTATCTGTTTTATAAATTGCATTAAAACAAAATTAATGTTTTATAAAATAATAAATAATTCAAATAGTTTATAGATTTTTTAATTAAGTTTCATGAAGATGGTATGATAAGTAAATTGTTATTGAATAGAAAATCATAACAAAAAAAAAAAATTATTGGTATTGTTAACAGTCATGCGCAAAATATTATCTAGATTATACGATATTTATATTTTTTTAAAGTGGTAACACTGTTTTTAACAACCAAACAAAACTTTAGTTGTCATAACATGAGGAGTAGGTGCGTCACCGTTATGAATTGTTTATTTTTAATACATTATATTAAATTTTGCACTGTAAAAAAAAAATAAAATAAAACCTAACCTAAGATTATTTAAAAAAATAATTTTTTTTCGTAATAAAAAAGGATTTATGTACGCGAAAAATTAATTTCGTGTTAGACATATAAGATTAAATATTATTTTTTAAATTCTATTAAAAATGTACTGTTGTTAGTTAGAATTATAGTTCATCGTATAATCGTACAGATGTCGTTAACAACAATTATTCCATTTACGCTTTATGACGATGACATCAGTCGAATGCTTTTTCCAACAGGTAACAACCAATAATTAATAAACTCATTAGTTATATTTTAATTTCTATTTTTTTTTTAAATTTCGTTTTATTTAGTTTATTAAAATTACGGTTATATCTGATTAAAATTTGTGTAAAAATTATTATATACACTTTTTTTTAAATATAAAAAATTACGTAAAAAATTTAACTTAATTCAAAAGCTTTTTTTTTCTTTAAGAAAAAGCTTTTACGATCCCCGTTAATTTAAAAATGAGAAAAATCGGTATTTTTTCTGTTCCCCACCTTCAAAATCACCTTTCTTTTGATTTTTCTACGTTTACTTTGTAAAATGAAAGAAACTAAAATAAATTCCTTTAAAAAAATGTACAACCAATCAATGGCGGCTCTCGTATAGGCACTGTGGAACTGCAGCACCCCCTATTTCCACTTGATATTATCGATAACTTTTAATATAATTAGTCCTTTTTTTCTTTAATTCTTTTTTATACTTGTACAATATATAATCTTTGTCAGTAACCTTCCCGCAGTTTATGGAAAAATTACAAAAATCTTTGTGTGGAACTGTGCGCTTTACAGTTCCAGCAGATTGGTGTTTGGTTTTTACGCGCATGCGCACATAGGAAGCTGCATGCGAGGCTGTAAAAAGGAGAGAGAAAACCATAAAATATGGCAACGGAAGCACAAATAAAGCCTTTTTTTCCGTAAATTAACGTAATCTGTTGAGTTACACAAAAATGGTTTGGTTATCTGGTTTGATTGATTAGTTAACTTTTTTTTTTTATCTTTTCCAAATATCGGTCTACATGATTCATAATAATAATGGGGTGAAACAATGATCTGTTCTCTTTTTGTAACTAGATATCGTTTGACATTTTTACGATGCTCTAAGAAATGATGTTTTTTTTTTGTCTTCAGTCATTTGATTGGTTTGATGCAGTTCTCCAAGATTCCCTATCTATTGCTAGTCGTTTCATTTCAGTATACCTTTCATGCGATAGTTCTTGCGTAGGACTTCATCTATGCCGTTCATTGTTTCTTCTAAATCCTTTTTACTCTCGGCTAGAATTACTATATCATCAGCAAATCGTAGCATCTTTATCTATTCACCTTGTACTGTTACTCCGAATCTAAATTGTTCTTTAACATCATTAACTGCTAGTTCCATGTAAAGATTAAAATGTAACGGAGATAGGGAACATCCTTGTCGGACACCCTTTTTTATTACGGCTTCTTTCTTATGTTCTTCAATTGTTAGTGTTGCTGTTTGGCTCCTGTACATGTTAGCAATTGTTCTCTATCTCTGTATTTGAACCCTAATTTTTTTAAAATGCTGAACATTTTATTCCAGTCTACGTTATCGAATGCCTTTTCTAGGTCTACAAACGCCAAGTATGTTGGTTTGTTTTTCTTTAATCTTCTTTCTACTATTAATCTGAGGCCTAAAATTGCTTCCCTTGTCCCTATACTTTTCCTGAAACAAAATTGGTCTTCTCCTAACACTTCTTCAACTCTCCTCTCAATTCTTCTGTATAGAATTCTAGTTAAGATTTTTGATGCATGACTAGTTAAACTAATTGTTCTGTATTCTTCACATTTATCTGCCCCTGCTTTCTTTGGTATCATGACTATAACACTTTTTTTGAAGTCTGACGGAACTTCCCCTTTTTCATAAATATTACACACCAGTTTGTATAATCTATCAATCGCTTCCTCACCTGCACTGCGCAGTAATTCTACAGGTATTCCGTCTACTCCAGGAGCCTTTCTGCCATTTAAATCTTTTAATGCTCTCTTAAATTCAGATCTTAGTATTGTTTCTCCCATTTGAAATGGTTTATTTGAAATGATGTTATACTACAGAAAAGAATTTACGTAATTTTTCAATCAAATAGGTTGAAAAAAAGAATATGTTTAGAATAGAAAATGACGTTAATATAATCATTTAAATGAAAAATATATTTAGTGACAAAGAAAAACTTTTACTTTTTTTCTCTTTTTATGAACGGAAAATTCAATTTTTTTTTTTAATTTAAAAATATTTTGATAATTTTGTAAATATTTATTAATTTTTTATTTTGTTTTAACATGTTTTATTTAAACATCTAATGATAATTTTACAAAAACCTTTATCGAAAATCATCCCCACCCCAAAAATATTTAACTTTTGTCATGTACCATTATTTTTATACTACGAGGTGTGATAAAAAAAAACGGTGAATAATTTTTTATTAAAAAAAGGAAAAAGGGTACATAGAATTCGATTTAATCTCCTTCAAAGTACTGTCCTTGGCTAGCAATGCACTTATCCCAACGTTGACTCCATGACTGGAGGCATTTCTGGAAGGCGTCTTTCGGAAGGGCTTTCAGCTGCTCGGTCGTGGCCCTCTCAATGTCAGCAATGGTGTCAAAACGTTTTCCTTTAAGCACAGTTTTAATTTTTGGGAAGAGCCAAAAGCTGCATGGTGCTAAAACCGGTGAGTATGGCGGATGTGGACAGACAGGAACACTTTTTTCGGCCAAAAACTCGCGAATGAGAAGCGAGGTGTGACACGACGCGTTGTCGTGGTGAAGAATGAAGCCATCGGTCCATTTTTCTGGTCGCTTTCTTCGTACGTCGTTTCGCAAACGTTGCAGTACACCCTTATAAAATTCAGAGTTTACAGTTGTTCCCCTTGGAACGAACTCTGATCGCTCTACGCCCTCACTATCGAAAAAAACAACGAGCGTGATCTTGATGTTGGATTTTGACTGACGTGCCTTTTTAGGGCGAGGAGATGAACTGGTTTTCCATTGGGAACTCTGCATTTTGGTCTCAGGGTCATAGCCATAGACCCAAATTTCATCTCCAGTTACAATTTTGGCCATGAAGTCCGGATCTGCATGAAGACGACCCTTCAACTCCGTGCAAATTGACACACAATTTTCCTTCTGTTCATCACTCAAAAGTCTGGGAACAAATTTTGCACTCCCTCGTCTCATTTGCAATTGATTAGTTAAAATGTTTTAAACGGATCCGTACGAGATGTTAAGGTCTTCCGATAGCTCTCGAATAGTCATTCGCCTGTTTGAACGAACCATTGTTTCCTCTTTTTGCACATTTTCAACTGTTTTTGAGGTTACTGGACGTCCCGCACGCTGCTCGTCTTCAGATTCATTTCCGTTTTTAAATCGGTCGTACCACTTGTACACGGTCTTCAACGTTACCACATTATCACCGTACACCGATTCTAACATTTCGTGAGCTTCTTTGGCACTCTTTTGCAACTTAAAACAAAATTTAATGTTTATGCGTTGTTCAAAATCCATGTTGCGCGACAGACACGATAAACACAACCTCACTCTAGCGGCTCTGACAGCTGACTGGCAAGCTCAAACGTGTTACAACTTGTCCCTGCCTGTCTCAGTTGATCACGCTATTGGACAAATTACAGCATATGGATGTAGCGTCGGCAGTTGCCGCTATAAAAATTCATTCACCGTATTTTTTGATCACACCTCGTATATAAAAATAAATGACCAGTGCCCGGAAAGTATTAAAACTTTATTGTCAACTTTTTTATTTATTCTTTTTTTTTAAATCTGATGTGGACACCACATGACTTCCTTGTAAGCCTATTAAATTACATATACACATTTATTGTTGCATTCATTTAAACTTATTTCATTTGAAAGTGAGATACTCTTCTCCAATTCTTTAATAAAGTGGACAGTTACACAATTGCATTGTGATGGACACCACATTACATCGTATTTTTTTGTGGTGTCCGTATCAGCATTTTATATTAGTTTATATATTAATTTTGTTTCACTTCGGTCAAGTAGTTATGGATCCGTACGATGGATACGTTATGGATCAAGTACGTGTAGGATCCGTAACCATGGAAGCATTGGTTCGAATCCGACTTCATATACATATTTTTTTTTTTTAATTTAAATATATTGTTTGCTTGTTTGCCCTCGTATTGTCACTCAAGTAGTGGGGGTATGCGCACCGGCTTGCTCGACCAGGCAGTCTTCGCGCAGTATCAGCCGTGTACGCAGCTCCGCCCATCTAGCTACGTCATTATCAATTTTATATGTTATTTGTTGTAATTTTTATGTAATTTATTTTCATTTCAACGCAAGTCTCCTTATGAAAATTTATTAATTCGTATTTTACTCTTTTTATAGTCCACTCATCGTTTAAATAAATATGTTTCTTATCTGAATTATGAACATTTTATTTTTTTTTATTTATTTCATTCAAATTTTGAACAATCCCTAATTAGTTAAACATATATTGATTTATTAATAATTATTAACCTCTGTAAAAATTTTTGAATTAAAATGAAAACTTCATAGAATTTTATTTCACTAATAACTTCTGATTTTTTCTATTTTTTTATTGTTATTATTGAACTGTTATTTATTATAATTTTTTTTTTACAATTAGAGGTTAATAATTATTAATAAATTAATATATTTAATTAATATATTACCTTCAGTAAGAAATATAATTTGTTTACATCAAAAATTAATTTAAATGTCAGGAAAAGATTTTTGAAAGTGTATGTTTGGAGTGTCGCTTTATATGGAAGTGAAACTTGGACAATCGGAATATCTGAGAAGAAAAGAATAGAAGCTTTTGAAATGTGGTGCTATAGGAGAATGTTAAAAATCAGATGGGTGGATAAAGTGACAAATGAAGAGGTATTGCGGCAAATAGATGAAGAAAGAAGCATTTGGAAAAATATAGTTAAAAGAAGAGACAGACTTATAGGCCACATACTAAGGCATCCTGGAATAGTCGCTTTAATATTGGAAGGACAGGTAGAAGGGAAAAATTGTGTAGGCAGGCCACGTTTGGAGTATGTAAAACAAATTGTTGGGGATGTAGGATGTAGAGGGTATACTGAAATGAAACGACTAGCACTAGATAGGGAATCTTGGAGAGCTGCATCAAACCAGTCAAATGACTGAAGACAAAAAAAAAAAAATATATATATATATTTAAATTAAAAGAAAAAGTCCAAATATTTCATTAATTAAAATTTCATTTGGCTAAAATTGAGGTGGAGGAACCTCATTTACGGGCGCCTAAGCATTGTCGGGCTCGCTAACAGGTTCCGCCAATTATAACCAAAGGCGTATGTATACCTGCGCACTACCGACTAAACCTCCACTCCTGGCTTTCCCCTTCCTGTGACTGCTTATAAAAACATTTCATCAGAAGAAGGGGGAATCGCCCACACACACATTCAATAACAATCCAACAATGTCACACACAACACTACTGGAAGCAACACATACACCACGTCACATACTACGCCGACAACAACAACAACAACACACAAGAACCTGAAGAAAACAGGACAAGCTACTAACATCCACAACACCCACGCGTTACACACCCACACAGCCGTCAAGACAGAAATCTTAAATAATCACATCACTTACCAGTAGCCACCATCAGACGCACGAACAGAGTGTACCCGACATAATCACGTCGGCATTAGTGAAGATACACGCCATTTTTCAAAACAAAACTAAACAGTATTTCACTTTTTTTAACAGATTTGATTCTTATGCACTGTAAAATGAATACAAAATTACACTTCTTAAGGGTTTCCTGAAATTTTTACGATAAGAATTCGACGTAATACTGAAAAATTGATCAGCGAAAGGTTATTTAACACATTACCACAATTAACTGACAACAATGAGAAGTATTTAAACAAATTTTGATGAAAAAAAATCAGTGTTGCCAACTTGTTTTCCGTAGGTCTAAAATTATTGTACCTACTAGACACATCTGTTTTCTTTTTTTTGTAACATTTTCTTCTAAGTTTTCGTCGGTTTTGTTGTTAATAAAAGTCGATATGTTTAAAGTTTTATTTGTTTTCTGTTGACATTATTTACATCAATCTTTTTATAATTAAATTCTCTACAATTGATGTTTAAAAATGTATGATTTATTGCCAATTTAACAACATTATTGTACGTCAAACGTAAAAAAATATGTTTTTTGACCCTATTTTTGACGTTTAACATGGGATATCTTAGAAACTAAGAGAGATACAGTTCTGGGACCTATTTTTTTCGATTTCCCAACTCAAAAACTATAAGAAACAATTGAATTTTCTCCTTAATTAACCTTCCCATAATTTCAGAAAGCCTTAATTTACCCGGAGGAACTGAAACTCGGGCGAAATCTTTCGCCCTTTATAACTCACTAACGAAGCGTTTACGGCCCTACGTTTATATGAATTTTTTTCTTATTTTTAGCCTCTAAAATGAGTTATCACTTTTGCCCTATCCTCCTGTATCACTCTATATATATATATATATTATAATAATAATAATAATAATAATACACTTATAAATGAACAAATCAGATTTTATTCGAGCAAATTATACAACAATTATTAAATATTAGCTTGTCTAACTGATTCAATTTATACCGTATAACAGTTGTAAACTCTTGTTACTGACAAGACGTTTTTAACTATTGACAATCTACTGTTACGAACATAATAATTTTATATTTTATTTTCATTTTAATTCTCATTTATATGCACAATTATAAAATTCATAATTAATCAGTAATCCCTGATGATGGATGAATAATCCGAAAGCGCTTTTCTTTCTTTTTCCTGTTTAACCTTCGGGAATTACCGTTCAGATAATGATATACTACCCTTATAAGATATATTACCGTTCAGAGGATGATATGTATGAATGTAAATGAAGTGTAGTCTTGTACAATCTCAGTTCGACCATTTATGAGATGTGTGTTTAATGGAAACCCAACTACCAAAAAACACTGGTATCCACGATCTAGTATTCAAATTCGTATAAAAATAGCTGGCTTTACTAGGGCTTGAACGCTGGAACTCTCCACTAATAAATCAGCTGATTTTGGGAAGACGCGTTCTTCACTAGACCTAACGGTGGGTTAATCCGAAAGCTCTTGGATAATCCTTACTCATAATTGTTGGTAAATGGATACTCTTTTTTTTATATGAACAATACTTGTATGTTGTTTCCAGATATAAAAAAAAGTTCAAGAAAAATTTCAGTTAGATCGGTTCAGCAGGTTTTGCTTGAACGAGTAACTGACACCGCTAGATTTTTTCATACATAATATCAGAATTTCTTTATTTTGGAATTAAACATTTTTGTTAGCAGCTATTATATTATTTTTCTTTAAATTATTATTTTTTTTTTTTAGTTGCTATAAAAAAAGATTGCGTGTGATAAATCAGAGAATTAGTAGAAAGTTACACACTAAAGTATAAATCAAATGTAGGCTTTAACTATTAACTAACACTAACATTCCTTTCTCAAGCAAATATTCAGATTCAGGGTTACGTCCTTTGTTGACCTCCTCCTCTTTATCAATAAAGATCAATGAAATTGTTGTGTAATGTAATGTAATATATAATAGATGTTTTGGTGGGGAGGGGTCCAATGAACTACTTATTCAGGTTATAAATCTCCACCCTTTGGTAGAGCATAAACGCTTACACGTGTGTGTCCGCACGCACAAAAAAAAATATATATACGATTTTTACCTGCTTTTTCTTATTTTTATTTTTTTATTATCATTTTAAATGGGGTTAACTACTTAAATAATATTTCATCATTTTTTTACATTTTACTTTTATTCATTATATTATCTGCTTTAAAACAGACGGGTACTGCTGGGAACGGATAGGGCATTAGCGAGATCAAAAAAACTTTCAGAGCGCTAGGACCGACTGTTTTCGTGATATTTGCGATTTTCGTCCGGAAATTCGGATCTGGTTAAAAAGTACTAAATTTTCCCAAAACCTCTATATATATCGATATATAATAATATAAGAAATAATAGAAAATATAAGAAAATGTAGAAGAAGAATGGGAGAATGTTAAAAAGGAAATTCTTAAATCAGCAGAAGCAAACTTAGGCGGAACAAAGAGAACTGGTAGAAAACCTTGGGTTTCAGACGATATATTGCAGCTGATGGATGAACGTAGAAAATATAAGAATGATAGTGATGAAGAAAGTAAAAGGAACTATCGAAAATTAAAAAAAAACTATAAACAGGAATTTCAAACTAGCGAAAGAAGAGTGGATTAAAGAAAAGTGTTCAGAAGTGGAAAGAGAAATGAACATTGGTAAAATAGACGGAGCATACAGGAAAGTTAAGGAAAATTTTGGGGTACATAAATTAAAATCTAATAATGTGTTAAACAAAGATGGTACACCAATATATAATACGAAAGGTAAAGTCGACAGATGGGTGGAATATATTGAAGAATTATACGGAGGAAATGAATTAGAAAATGGTGTTATAGAGGAAGAAGAGGAAGTTGAGGAGGATGAAATGGGAGAAACAATACTGAGATCTGAATTTAAGAGAGCATTAAAAGATTTAAATGGCAGAAAGGCTCCTGGAATAGACGGAATACCTGTAGAATTACTGCGCAGTGTTGGTGAGGAAGCGATTGATAGATTATACAAACTGGTGTGTAATATTTATGAAAAAGGGGAATTTCCGTCAGACTTCAAAAAAAGTGTTATAGTCATGATACCAAAGAAAGCAGGGGCAGATAAATGTGAAGATTACAGAACAATTAGTTTAACTAGTCATGCATCAAAAATCTTAACTAGAATTCTATACAGAAGAATTGAGAGGAGAGTGGAGGAAGTGTTAGGAGAAGACCAATTTGGTTTCAGGAAAGGTATAGGGACAAGGGAAGCAATTTTAGGTGTCAGATTAATAGTAGAAGGAAGATTAAAGAAAAACAAACCGACATACTTGGCGTTTATAGACCTAGAAAAGGCATTCGATAACGTAGACTGGAATAAAATGTTCAACATTTTTAAAAAATTAGGGTTCAAATACAGAGATAGAAGAACAATTGCTAACATGTACAGGAACCAAACAGCAACAGTAACATTTGAAGAACATAAGAAAGAAGCCGTAATAAGAAAGGGTGTCCGACAAGGATGTTCCCTATCTCCGTTACTTTTTAATCTTTACATGGAACTAGCAGTTAATGATGTTAAAGAACAATTTAGATTCGGAGTAACAGTACAAGGTGAAAAGATAAAGATGCTACGATTTGCTGATGATATAGTAATTCTAGCCGAGAGTAAAAAGGATTTAGAAGAAACAATGAACGGCATAGATGAAGTCCTACGCAAGAACTATCGCATGAAAATAAACAAGAACAAAACAAAAGTAATGAAATGTAGTAGAAATAACAAAGATGGACCACTGAATGTGAAAGTAGGAGGAGAAAAGATTATGGAGGTAGAAGAATTTTGTTATTTGGGAAGTAGAATTACTAAAGATGGACGAAGCAGGAGCGATATTAAATGCCGAACAGCACAAGCGAAACGAGCCTTCAGTAAGAAATATAATTTGTTTACATCAAAAATTAATTTAAATGTCAGGAAAAGATTTTTGAAAGTATATGTTTGGAGCGTCGCTTTATATGGAAGTGAAACTTGGACAATCGGAGTATCTGAGAAGAAAATATTAGAAGCTTTTGAAATGCTATAGGAGAATGTTAAAAATCAGACGGGTGGATAAAGTGACAAATGAAGAGGTATTGCGGCAAATACATGAAGAAAGGAGCATTTTGAAAAATATAGTTAAAAGAAGAGACAGACTTATAGGCCACATTCTAAGGCATCCTGGAATAGTCGTTTTAATATTGGAAGGACAGGTAGAAGGGAAAAATTGTGTAGGCAGGCCACGTTTGGAATATGTAAAACAAATTGTTAGGGATGTAGGATGTAGAGGGTATACTGAAATGAAACGATTATATTATAAAATGCTGTCTATAATCTTCATGTATAACTTAAATTATATGTACGAGGGGTAAGTCAATTATTATCCGCAATGTAGTTATAAATTTTATTCAATATAAATAGGAAACTTACATGTACATAATTTTTCTACATAGTCCCCTTCCATTTCAACGTACTTGGTCCATCGTTGCACAAGCTTCCTGATGCCCTCATAAAAGAAGCTTTTCGGTTGAGCTGCAAGCCAGGAATGCACCGCTTCTTTCACTATTTCGTCCGAGGTAAATCGACGGCCCCTTAATGCCTCTTTGAGTGTACTAAATAAGTGGTAGTGAAAAGGGGCAAGATCAGGACTATACGGAGGACGAGCCGGTACTTCAAAGTTGAGTTTCTGGAGCGTTTCAGCAGTGTGGATAGCAGTATGTGAACGGGCATTGTCGTGCAACAATACAACACCTTTGGACAGCAGTCCTCGGCAATTGCTTCGAATTCCAGGCTTCAGCTTGGCAGTAAGCATCTCACTGTAACGCGCACTGTTTATTGTCCGTGCCCCTTTCCTCATAATGTTCCATTACTGGGCTTTGTGAGTCCCAAAAAACCGTAAGCATCGGTTTTCCTGTGGACGGTTGGGTCTTTAACATTTTTTGCAGGGCGAATTTGGATATTTCGATTCCATACTCTGCCGTTTACTCTCCGGCTCGTAATGATGGATCCATATTTCGTCACCGGTGATGATTCTGTCTAAGAAGATGTCCCGTTCGTTACCACAGCAATCCAAATGTTTTTGACAGATGTCCAAACGTGTTTGTTTATGCAGCTATGTGAGTTGTTTTGGAACCCATCTTGCACAGACTTTATGAAACCCAAGTCTGTTGTGGATGATTTCGTAGGCAGAACAATGACTAATTTGCAGACGATCTGCCACTTCATCAACAGTTACTAGTCTGTCTAAGAAAACCATGTCACGTGTACGCTCAATTTTTTCCTCATTTGTGGCGGTCACTACAATTGTATACCATCACATTTATGGCGGTCACTTACCAGTAGCCACCATCAGACGCACGAACAGAGTGTACCCGGCATAATCACGTCGGCATATTCGGCATTAGTGAAGATACGCGGCTTATTTCAAAACAAAACTAAACAGAATTTCAATTTTTTTAACAGATTTGATTCTTATGCACTGTAAAATGAATACAAAATTACAATTCTTAACAGTTTTCTGAAATTTTTACGATAAGAATTCGACGTAATACTGAAAAATTGATCAGCGAAAGGTTATTTAACACATTACCACAATTAACTGACAACAATGAGTAGTATTTAAACAAATTTTGATGAAAAAAAATCAGTGTTGCCAACTTGTTTTCCGTAGGTCTAAAACTATTGTACCTACTAGACACATCTGTTTTCTTTTTTTGTAACATTTTCTTCGGTTTTGTTGTTAATAAAAGTCGACATGTTTAAAGTTTTATTTGTTTTCTGTTGAAATTATTTACATCAATCTTCTTATAATTAAATTCTCTACAATTTATGTTTAAAAATGTATGATTTATTGCCAATTTAACAACGTTATTGTACGTCAAACGTAAAAAAAATGTGTTTTTTGAACCTATTTTTGGCGTTTAACATGGGATATCTTAGAAACTAAGAGTGATACAGTTCTGGGACTTATTTTTACGATTTCCCAGCTCAAAAACCATAAGAAACAATTGAATTTGCCCCTTAATTGACCTTCCCAGAATGCCTTAATTTACCCAGAGGAACTGAAACTCGAGCGAAATCTTTCACTCTATATAACTCGCTAACGAAGCGTTTTCGGAATTATGTTTATATGAAGTTTTATTGTCGCACCTCGTATATATATATATATATATACGAGGTAAAGTAATGAGACTGATGTGAAAAAAAAATGTTGCTTACCGTTTTAATCATGTTTAGTGTTGTCTCCTTCAAAGTAGTTCCCCTCTGATAGCACACACTTATTCCAGCGATTCTGCCACTGATGGTAACATTTCTAGAACTCATCTTCTGTAATATCCTCCAAGACCCTCGTCACAGCTTTTTGGACATCTTATGTTGTTTTAAAATCGTGTTCCAATCGCGGCGACGCAGTAGAACACTACCGATAGTAAGAACAATGCAATCATAACGTTCAGTGTATTGCTAGAGACAAGATGGTGTTTTCGCTAGATGAACGTGTTTTCATTGTCATACTTCAGTACGAAATCAGCGGTTGCAGTGCATGATTTGTTTCGCCATAAGTACCCAGATAAACCGGCTCCTAACAAAACATCAGTATTAAGGTTAGTTGCAAAATTTAGAGAGACCGGTTCTGTTAATAACAAGGAACACAAAAGATCTGAGTCAGTGTTGAATACAGACACAGTCAGTGAAATCAAAGACCGATTACTCGCATCGCCAAATAAATCGATCAGACGTTTGTCTGCTGAAATTAATTTGTCTAATTCAACTGTTCATCGGGCGACCAAACGATTACAATTACGACGTTATCGCATTCAAACGGTTCATCGACTTCTTGAGCCCGACGAAGAAAAACGGTTACAATATTGTCAACGGTTCCGTCAATTTCTGCGTGAGGGAATTAATGTTACGGATTCGTTATTTTTCACAGATGAAGCACGGTTTCATTCGGACGGCTATGTAAACAGCCAAAACAGAAGAATTTGGAGCGCTGAAAATCCCCCACATTTATCACGAAAAACAATTACACCCGCAGAAGTCGGGCGTGTGGTGCGCGATATCGCGGAAGAAAATAATCGGTCTAATTTTTTTCGAGTTCACCATTAATGCAGAACGATATCAGAATATTTTATTTCGGTTCATCGCACTCTTGGAAGAGGAAGACAGGCACTGCCGGCTATAACTTGACGGTGCGACATCACACTACGCAGGTTCAACTTCTGATTTCGTCGAGGAATTCTTTGGTAATCGTGTTATCGGTCGAAGCTTGTGGCCACTAAGATCTTCCAGATTTGACTGCGGCTGATTTTTTTCTACGGGATTACCTCAAATAAAAAGCCTACAGCAACAAACCACGAACACTTGAACGATTGAAAGTCGATATTGAACAAGCTGTATTAAATATCCAGCCACAAACTTTGAAAAAAGTTGCAAGAAACGCTGTAAAAAGAATTGAAGCTTGTATTCAAGAAGATGGCGGCCACTTCCAACATTTACTGTAGATGTAAGGTAATGGATGGTAATAATAAAAATTACATTTACATTTACACATGCCTTTTTATTATTTCAATACCTACCAATATAAGGTTGGGTTGCGTTTTATATGGGACACCCTGTATAAGACCAGATAAACAATGCCAGGAAAATTTTACAACTCTATTGTGAGATTCTTTCATACATAAACAAAAATTTAAATTTAAAAAATAAAATTATTTTCTATTTTTTTAATTAAAATTTTTAAGGTAATTCTGAAATGGAATACTTTTTACTCTTGAGTAATGATTATGGTAATAATTTTGTGAATTATTTATATCCCAACTAAAAATATAAATATTTATTGAACTTTATTTTTATACATCTGTTAATAGCTGATAAAGAACAGAAACCATGAGGTATGAAGTTAAGACGGAAGCGCCGTGCCACGGCAGACACCCGAAATACGATACTCAGCAATGGATTGTTTGTACATCATAATCCACCATCATGTAAGTAAAAAATTAATAAAATTAGAAAAAAGTTTTTTTTTTAATCACAATACTTAAAATAAGAAAATATCTATATTACCTTTTAAATAGATTATTTTTTAATTAGATAATTATCTAAAAGTAAGTTATTCTGTTACAATTGTATTATTTATTTATATAAAAAAATAGAATATCCATTTAAAAACAGTTGTAGGTATTAATTATCCAAGCGCTTTCGTATTATTCCTCCATCATCAGGGATTATTGATTAATTATGAATTTTATAATTGTGCATATAAATTTTTATACATAAGAATCAAGACGAAGATAAAAATTAAAGAATATTTATTCGTTCTTAATTAGAAGTAAAGAATCCATAAATTGCATAAATAAAATAATAAAGAATGATCTAACTTTGCTAAACACATTATAGAGAATGAACATAATTACAATCCAAACGAAAGTATTGACGTATTGGAATATACCAATAACCATTGGAATATACCAATAACTAGTATATTGGAGAAATTTATATATACGAGGTGCGACAATAAAGTAATGAGACTGATTATTCTTTGCAAGATGTGGCAACCCTGCAGCTTGCGTAGGCACACCATCTTTCACCTTGGTCTATAAGCTATTTCTAGTCCAAGCGGCACATTGATGCAACTGCTCAGTCGTGAGTTGTGCTGTAATAAGTGAACACGTGTTTGTGTCCCTCGTCATAACTTTTTGGACATCTTGTGTTGTTTGAAAATGGTGTCCCTTGACCGCCATTTCGAGTCTTGGAAATAGAAAAAAGTCGCACTTAGCGATATCTGGTGAATAAGGTGACTGGTAGTACTGAATTTTTTTTTGAAGTTAAAAATTGTTGAACTGACAGATCAGTATGGGATGGCGCATTATCGTGATGCAGAATCCAATTATCAGCGATGTTGGCACGGACACGAAGAACTCGTTTACGAAGTCTTTCTAAAATTTCTTTGTACAAATATCGGTTAACTGTTTGTCCAGGAGGCGCCCGCTCTTTATGAACAATTCCTTTGGAATCGAAGAAGCACACAAGCATGCATTTCACTTTTGACTTTGACATGCGAGCTTTTTTTGGTCTGGGTGATCCCTTTGAGCACCATTGCGAACTTTGGCGTTTTGTCTCTGGATTGTATTGAAAAACCAACCTTCATCACCAGTGATAACACTGCTCAACAAATCTTGATCGATTTCCGTTTGCCCTAACAGATCGGCGGCCACATTTCTCCGTGTTTCTCGCTGTTGTGTGAGATTTTTGGGGACCATTTTTGCACAAATCTTTCTCATACCAAGATCTTCAGTTAATATTACACGAACCGTTTCTCGATCGATGTTGAGTTCTTCTGCGATCATTTTCACGGATAATCTTCGATCAGATCGTACGATTTCACGCACCCCGGTCAAGTTGACATCTGTCCGTGAGGTTGATGGTCGTCCACTGCGGTCTTCATCTTCAACATTCGTTCTGCTTTCACTAAAAATTTTATGCCACCGAAAAACTTGAGCTCTTGACATAACCTCCTCTCCAAAAGCCTTCTGAAGCTTACCGTAAGTTGTCGTCGCGTTTTCACCTAATTTAACGCAAAAAGGAATGGCATACCGTTGCGCAATATTTTGCAGTTTCATTTCTGTGACGAGAGACACAAACACGTGTGTAGGGGAAACGATTTCCTCTACCAGAGAAATAGCCGCTGGGGTTCCCCAAGGAGCAGTACTTTCCCCGTTCTTGTACACCTTGTACGTGAACGATATGCCGCTGTCGGAAGGGGTCAAAACGGCCCTTTACGCAGACGACACGGCATATTTCTACGAATCCGCAAATGTGGATTACGCGGTCCGGAGGCTCCAAAGGCAGCTGGACTTAGTGGAACCGTGGCTCGACATGTGGAGAATCAGGGTCAACGGTGAAAAATCGGTGGCCGTGATGTTCACATGCAAGACACGAAAACCGACCAGAGAGCTGGAAATCTCAGGGGAGAAAATCCCTTTTGAGAAAACAGTTAAGTACCTGGGGGTGGTGTTGGACAGGCGGCTTACCTTCGGCGAACATGTAAATTATGCGACCCGGAGGGCTAAGGCCGCCACAGCCTCGCTATACCCAGTGCTGAACAGTGCCAGCCCGTACCCACTGGCAACTAAGCTCCTCATTTTTCGGCTATACGTACTGCCGATTCTAACATATGCTTACCCGGCATGGGGGGCAGTGTTGAGCTCCTCGCTTCAAAAGAAGATCGAGGCCGTCCAAAACATCGCGTTGCGGACGATCTTTGGAGCTCCGTGGTTCGTCAGGAACGCCACTCTCCGATCTGATGCGAGATTTCAATCCGTGTCCGAGGTGGGGGTGGCGCAGGCGCGCAGACTGTTCGGGAGAGCGGCTGTGTCCGAACACAGTCATCTTCGGGACATCTGCCGAGAGGACCCAACTCCGACAGTTGTAAGGAAGCGGCCTCACGCCGTACTGGACGAACCACCGTGATGGTGCGGTGCGGTAGCCGAAAATCGACAAACCAGGCTTAGGGGCCTCCATATCGCATGAGCCATAAACGGAATAGTGCGTCAGACGCGTTTCCGGGGTCGCGAGTGAAAAGTTTTCGCGAGTTATATAGTTTGAAGACGTCAAACACGGTAAGTCGCGCATAAAACAAAAACGCGGTCTAAATTTAAAAAAAAAAAACTTACAGTAAGACAAAATATCCCAGCAATTGCGACTCCTCCGGAAAAGGGGACGCATTGCTCCCTCCTTATAACTAGTGCCCCGTTGTGGCGTATTCCTGCTAGCCTATTAAAGAGTTAGCACCGAAAGGACTTCAGTGGACGGTCTGAAGGGGAATTACGTCGGGAGGACAGGCTTTATAAGCCTAGCCTTCCGCGGTCGGCCCATGAAATGGGTTCGATAACGCTGGTTTAACAACGGATTGGAATGCAATTAAATCCGTCTTAAATTCAACTAAAATAATAATAGACAAAACTTGAAAAATTAGATCCGAGATTAAAAAATAACCCTTTTAAAAACAAGCCCGATTAGAATGATCCAGCAGCAAGGGACTCTGTCCAGGTTCTGCGATAAAGTAGGGAGTAATAGACTCCTGCCAACTTTGCATTCCATTCCAAACACGTGTTCACTTATTACAGCACAACTTACGACTGAGCAGTTGCATCAATGTGTTTCTGATGGAGATAAAACACGTAGGCTCGAGTTTTGTTTACAGTTACAGGAAAAGATATTGTTAGATGAAGGTTTTCTAAACAAGATAATTTTCAGCGATGAAGCTACTTTCCATATTAGCGGCAAAGTAAACCGTTATAACGTGCGAGTTTGGAGAACTGAAAACCCATACGCTTATGTGGAACACATGGATTCTCCGAAAGTAAACTTTTTTGTGCGATATCTCGTTAGGCAGTGAAGGGGTCCGTCTTTTTTTATGGAAACGACAGTAACCGGCATGATATACCTGGATATGTTACAATTATGGCTTATGCCTCAGCTACTCAACGACTTCATTTTCCAGCAAGACGGTTGTCCTGCCAGTTTTCATAACGAGGTTCAACAGTACCTTGACACAACATTACCTCGGCGCTGGATAGGACGTGTCTGAAGAAGACCAACCCATTATGCTGTGGCCACCAAGATCACCAGACCTCATGCCATGTGATTTCTTTTTCTGGGGTTACCTGAATTCCGCCGATGCCGCACAATATCGCTGAGCTAAAGGATCGCATAATCAACTCTATCGAAAATGACATGTTAGAAGAGTTAGACTTTCGTGTTGATGTGTGCCGTGTCACCAGAGGAGCACATATTGAACATTGATAGATTTTAACAAAAACTGTTTGAGACCCTGCATCACCTCGTACAACTTTCATTTAAGTAAGTGAAATACAATTTTTGTAACTCCTAAGAACATTATGAAACGCCCTGTATATATATATATATATATATATATATAGACAATGAGTCCAAAAGGAAATTACACCTTCATAAAAATAAGAAACAATCTAGAGAAACGATGTAAAATAACTACTATCGAACATGAGTTAAGGAGTCACCAGAGGAGCACATATTGAACATTGATAGATTTTAACAAAAACTGTTAAGTAAGTGAAATACTTTTTACTTTTTTTGTACTGAATTTTTGTAACTCCTAGGAACATTATGAAACGCCCTGTATATATATATATATATATATATAGACAATGTGTCTAAAAGGAAATTACACCTTCATAAAAATAAGAAACAATAGAGAAACGATGTAAAGTAACTACTATCGAACATGAGTTAAGGATTGTCTGGGATGTGCCATTAACTCTTTATGTGGAGAATATAGCTAGAATAGCTCTACATGTCAAAAATGGGGTTTCTGTTTTTTTTTTGAAATCTTTACGTTACAAACTAATTCATCTAGAGAAAAAAAACATATGTACAAAAAAAAAGTATTATTTTTGGTCTTACATCCCAAGATTTCCGAATCGATTTTCTTCCAATTTTGATCAAATATTTCTATATATGGGATACTGATAATATTAACTTTTTCAAAATTTGTTAAGGGGTGGGGGATACCGGGATAACGATTTTCTTCAGAGTAGTTTTGTTTAAAAATTTATCAAACTAGGTCAGCTGCAATGCATATATAAAAATCGATCACCACTTTTTTGCTTTACCTTTATTCAATTTAAATATATTTTTTTCTAATGTATACTAGTGAAACAACTCCCTTTACTGCACGAAACAAGTAAATGAGGTGTGTAGTCTTGTACAGATTCCTGAGACATGTGGTTAATTTAACCCCAACCACCAAAGTACAATGGTATCCACTGTCTATTATTCACGTCCGTATAAAAGCAACTATCAGAACCTTCGACTTCTAAACACTAGTTTTCATTCAAAATATTAACCACTTAAGTAGTCATTTTGGAAGAGATTATTTTACAGGACCACCACATTTAACTGTTGAAATGTTTGTGAAAAATTTCTGGGTGCAAAAAAAACCTCTCCTTTCGTTTTTTAATCTTTTAAAAGTAGACGGCGTCATAACACATAGACTAGAATTTATGGTGGCAGTGCGTACAAACTAGGCTGGGGCTACTGTCTATAAAAACAGTATACATTATCAATTTGTTACGCTAATAAAATTTAAGTTTCTATGTTTTTTTTTTATAAAAGAAAATAAATCATTTCTATATACTTATAATTGTTTTTCCATTTTTGGCTCAATGGATCTGTAATATATTCCAATGTTGGAAAATATATTTTGGAATAAAATATATTCCAAAATATTGGAATATATTTTCCAAAAAATATTCCAACATTGGAATATTTTAGCAGATCACAATATGGTCCGCAGCCACAAGTGGCTATGTTATAAAAAATGTACATCCATTTCAATGTCAGTATTGATAAGATACAGCAATACCTGTCTCATGTTCAAACTTTTTTTCATCTTATTTTATTGCTGTTTGCCTACAGATATCCAAAAGCAAGAACCATTTTCATGTGGTTTGATTTTTATAAAACAATTAGGTTTTGTCTAAAAGATCCACAGTTATTAGTCAGCTCTTTTTTTATAACAACCAGGACAAGTACCCCAGTGTGCTCCAATAAAAAAGTTACTGCTGTGCCAGTATGATGATGCAAGAAATGAAACTAGAGAACCAATGTTGATTCAAGAATATCCGGAGACAGTCAATCCAGACAAAGATGGTGTCTGGTTAGATCTACCTATCTTACCATGGCTTTTTCAAATTCTGGTTAGATCTACCTATCTTACCATGGCTTTTTCAAATTCTTCTAGTCAACTTTAACAAAATTTTTGAAACATTACATATAAAAAAAAATAATTTCTCTTTTATTATATCTAAATTATGATCATTATCATTACTTCCTTCAGGATACATTTTTTAATGTATTTTTTAAAAAAATGCGATGTAAATGTAAAAAAAAGTTGTATATCATCCATAAAACAGATGCATAAAAAACAAATTACTTGTACAGATAATAAGGCATAGTGATGGCCTAATTTTTATCGTACAGATAATAAGGCATAGTGATGGCCTAATTTTTATCGAAATACAATATACAAATGTTATTAGTAATGTAATAGTTGTTGCTTTACAATAATAAAACAACTAGGTGATAACTTTTAATATTTATTTGTAGTATATATATTTTTATTGATTTATTTTTATTTCATAGGGTTGTAATGTACTGTTATAATAAGTGTTTTTTTATCTAATTTACAAACACTTATTACACAATTACTTTTCCTTTTTAAGTAATAACATTGCATCATAATCTGATAAATTATTATAACCTTGCTACCCAGTAATTATATCAGTAATTATTATAAATTAAATTAATTAATTATCACTATTTTTTTTCTTTTACAGATCACATTTGTATATTTTAAGGTTTTCATTCTTTTGCTCTGTTGTTGCCTCCTTTCTTCCATCCATCTATTCAAGTTTATACGCTTTTTTTTCTTTCTCTCTGGAAATTTATTCTCTAATCACTTTTCTAAATTTATCTCTATTTTTAGATTTCTTTAAACCAGTGCTTTACGTAGAAATTAAACATTTGTTTTGCCAATCTTTGGTTGTTCATTATGCATAAATGTCCACAAAACTGTAATCCTCTTTCCCAGATTAAGTCCTTTTTTTTCTGTATAATTGTATACTTATTTTTCACTTTTTAATTTCTAAATTCCCTATTTTCATACTTTGGTCTGTAAATTTCTCTTAATTCTTTTTTCTACTTTTGCTATTTCTTGTTGTGAAAAAAAATCTGAAACATTCTGCCGTATACAGTACTTCTAGTAGGGCTAGTTTTGTAGTATCTCAATTTTAAGTTATATGATGGGATTTTTTTATTGTAAATGTTCTTCGTGAGAAGAACTTACCATTTTTCATACTCTATTCTTCATCCCATTTTTTTCAGTTATATTTGGTGTAATGATTTCTTCTAAATATTTACATTTTTGAACTCTACTTATTTCTTTGTTGGAAATTTAAGAGTTTGAGTTTGGAAAACCAGTTAGGTTTTTTCGTAAGGAAATTTAAAGACAAATTTTGCTTACGCATGTTTAGTTTTTGAATTTTGATTAGCCTTGTCTGTATCTGTTGGGAAAATTACAATATTGTCTGCTAAGGCCAGAATGTTTGTATTTATGGATTTAGTTTTAATGCTTGCAACTTTTTCAAGGTCAAAATTAAAGAGAGATCGAATGGTTTAATTTGTTTCTTTTAATTTCGAATGGTTCTAATTGTTTCCCTAAGAATTTTATTAAAATTTCATAATTGATCTAAAATTTAATCTGGTTAAAATAATTTGGTTGAAGTAATGAACAGAAATGTAAAAATTATTTAGACCACTTTGTTTTCTGAATTGATTGGTTTATTCTTTTTTGTCATAGAGAGAATTTTTCTTTATAAGAAAGTCCTTTACATTATTTAATCTTTTGTCACAACGGTTGGTACAATTTAATCTTTTGTCACAACGGTTGGTCCAATGAATGCACATAGGCATTTCTAAAGTATCTAAAAGAGGAAAACATCTCCTCTCTTTTGTGATATATTTTATAAGAGATAAATTTTAACTATGCTTTATGAAATTCCTGACAACTTCCCTTAGAAAAAATAATTTTATTATATAAAACATTCTTATGAATATAATTGCTTAACTCAATCATTAAAGCCTGCACAATTTATAAAAAAACTATAGGTACTACTATAAGTAGTCATTTTCAGTGGAAAATGAACAGTCTCTTTATTAATTTTAATAAATGGTTATTTATATTTATTTATTTTATAAATATAATTTAACCAAACTTAACCTACGCTCGCTAACCCTGACTAATTAACACCGTAATTTTTCGAGTATTTATTTAATAAATTCCGTAATTATTGCAATTATTTATTATTTAAATAATCAAAACACTCCTGTTAATTAGTCAAGGTTAGCGAGCAAAGCAAGCGTAGGTTAAGTTTGGTTAAATTATATTTATAAAATAACCATTTATTAAAATTAATAAAGAGACTGTTTTGAATCAATGTTCAACTCTATATCGGCCCATTTTCCACCGAAATCCGATTGACTACTTTGTTTTTAAATAAAGCTGTAGCTGCGGTGGCATTAACACGTAAGTACCAAACTATAATTTATTGTAATTTTTTTAGGGCAACAGTAACTCAAAATCATAAGTGATGTGAAGTATATGGGGTTTCAGTAACTCCCCTTCTTAAAAATAAGTGGTTATAGCTGGTTAACCAATTTTTCTTACGGGTAAAAAACTATTTTGCATGGTTCTTAGCATTACCCAACATACACCATGAGGAGATGACTGTACATGACCAACAATCTGGCCATAACAAAGTTGAATCGGCAAGGAACATAATCCAGTAGTTATTGCTAAACGTAATTAAAATAGTTGACATTTTAAATTGTGAAACATTTCATAACATAAGTCCTATGTTCTTACCTGGTATAAGAACTATGTTCATGCAAAGTTTCAACTCAGTTGAACTGAGTAGGAAGCAACTTGAGTAGCTTTTGTGTTAAAAAGTAACAGAGTATATTTATTTAATTAATTTTTTTGTTAAACATATCACAGCAAATGTTTAAAATGTTCCAACTTTAGCATCGATGCAGATATCAACACTCAAGTCTTCATGTTCAGTGTAACTTTTTTTTTTTTTATAGTTGCTACATTACGTTAGAGATACGGTTTTTAATATTTTATTTTCATTCATTCACGGTGTGCAGGTGATTATTGAAAATTTTCAAATGAACCTATTGATACAAAAACTGATCGTGAGAGATCTGGGGTGTGGAGGCCATTAGTCTGTGAGAAATTATGTGGTCATTACAACAAGATTCATCAAACAACTTCGTTGTCAAATTGGCATGCAACATAAGCACCCTCTTCTTGGTGTAGTAACTAGCAGTTTCACTCTAAGTAAGGCTACAAAATTTATAATTTTTGAATAAATAATTTTTGAATAATATTCTGCAGTTAATATTTCTGTGAAAAAATTGGATCTAACCACTATATGCATTATGGAATTGCACAACACAAACTTTTTGAGAATGCAACTTTATAACCTTAAACATTCTGAACCAGCTTAATTAATTTAAACCTTTAAATGCCAGATTTGATTATATCTTAGTTGTAGAAAAGTTTAGTTTTAAAATTGTTAAATTTGACTATTGTAACCATTTTTATTCTTATTGTAATCCATTAATATAAAAAGCAGATTTCAACAAATTATTGTTTATAAATAACAGTTTGTTTAAAGATTTCAGTGTTTCTTTGTTATTATTCTAAAATAATCATTGTTAGCTTAGTGTTTGGACTGTATATGCTTTGTTTAACAAAACATTTGTAAGCTTTCAAGTAGCCAGTTTAACAGTTTTAATACTTAAGTGTAGATGAGCTTTGCAAGTAATATTTATTATTTTTTTTATCAAAGATTCAAATTAATGGAAAAAAAATTTTTGTCTATTAAATGGAACTTTTTGGATTAAAAAATATAGAAAAATCAAGAAACACTCATTTATGAGACAATAATTTCAAAATTATTAGTGCAAGTATGTACAAAGGGCACTAGAAAAGTTTTCCAGTATACAAATGGATCATCACAGTTTTTACTAGTAATTATACACTAATTAGACAGATCCCAACTTGCACTGTAGAGCATGTTGGTAATCTCCTATAGTCACTGCATTTTAACTGTATTGGTAAAACGAAGTAGTGATATCATGATAACAAATTGATCAATTACCAGATAATTTTACATGTGGGTTAAGTGATAATCAGTTTTTGAGTAAATGAACCTGTGATTTGAGAGGATTGTCCTCATTGTATAACAATATTTAAATGGTACGAGAGTTTGAAAAGAGGGAATTTTGACTTTGAGGATGCTTCATCAAGTCAGGTTGACTGTCTTTGTCTGTTTGTCTGTAACTGATGGGAACACAGCTGTTTGAAAAATCCAGATTACTAAAGAAGAAAATTGTGGTTGTGAACTCAGAAGTCAGTTATAGGGAAGTGGTATATGAAGGAATGCCAGCCTACAGTTATCAAAGAAACTATGCCCAATTCTAAGGATAGACATATGGTTTCTCACCATGATGATGCTCCGAAGTTCACTTCAAGTATTTCGCCAGCACTGGAATAAAATTGCTACAGCACCCTCCCTTCACAGTTCTGGCTTTGTTCCATGTGACTTTGCGCTGTTCCTCCAGGTGAAGAACAGACTGAAAGGGAAACGTTTTATGAGCGATGATGACCTCTAAGGGCTGCAGACAATAAGTATGCCCAAATCTCTGACAAAACATGGCAGTGTTTGAAGATTGGTTTCAAAGGATGAAAAAGAATATAATGTGCGGTGGAAAATATTTTGAAAAATTATAAAAAATAAAATCGTACTGCAAAATTTTCTTAGTGTCCTTTGTATTTATAACAGTTGGCATTGTAAGCAGAATTTCCAGTTCAAGGCTGTCAAGCAAAGGAATCATTTATTATTTCTTATAATACCCCTTCTTGGTTGAATCTAACCTAAATTATGTTTTTTATTAAAAGATTGTTAGGGGATGAATAATTATTGAGATGACTGGTAAATTCTAAAACTAAAATGTATAGAACTCATGATTTCTTTAATTTTGTCATTTAAAAATGTTTTTCCTTTAACCTTAATGATTTGATATTGAAGAAAAATTTTACCTAAATTTGGACATCAAATGGAAAAAGAACATGAGGATTCAACATTATAACAACAAAATTAGATTGTTTCGAGCAACAAGTGTTTTTGAGCATTTAGAATGAACTGATTACTGAAAAATACTGATGAATTAACAGCCAATAAATTGTAGAGAGAATGGTAGTTATTTAAATATTTGGTTAAAAATTAGCTTTAAAATAATAAAAATTTGTATCTTTAATTTAAAATTTAGAAATAAAATAATAACTAATTAAAATACAGTAAAAAAAAAAAAAATTAGCAAGTGTTCCTATAAAAGAAATGAACTACTTCTTTGATAAAGACCACCGCACCCTAAGCACACAAAGACTGTCAGGATGATGGGGGACAGAAAATCAAAACTTTTAAATGTAGAGGGTAGGGGGGGATTGTGACATCATTTCAAAGGAAACTGAAAAATAACAAAATCTGATGTAAAAACAAAGCTAAATCAATCTTTTTTCAGCTAGTTTCTCAAAAAAGACCCCCAAATGTACAAGTAGAGAAATGGCCGAGCCCTGATGCCCAGCGGAGCAGTAGATCTCTGTTGTTCCTGGTCCTGATTAACATGCTCGTTTGAGAATACCACATTAAAGGTTGTCGGAGTTTGTTGCGTTTTAATGTAAGCCACATAAAAGCACATCATTTGTTTCCTTCTATTACAAAGAGATGGCTCACCACTGTCCATCAGCGGACTTACCATAGGGCTTGAGTGAAAAACACCTTTGACAAGATGAATGAATGAATGATGGACTGCATCAAGCATTTTTAGTGTGGTGGCCCTTGTCGACAAATAAGCCATGCAGCCGTAGTCCAAATGCGAACAGACCAAAGCTTTGGTAGCTTGGCTACATGTATATATGCTTCCCAACGGGTGTTAGAACTCTCAGCAAGTCTAAAATTTTTTAGACTTTTATCTTCAGCTCCTTAAAATATGTTACCCATGTTAGGTGTTTGTATAAAACAACATACCTAGAAATCTAACCCGTATGCATGGTTCACTATGTAAATACAGTTGAGGTTCAACATGTTCTCTCAACCGAGAAAAGCAAATGCACCTGTTTTTTTGTATGTATGTATGCATGTATAATATACATAAATTTGCAAAAACAAAAAGAAAAAAAATTGGTTATATTTCATTTAAAAAACTCACAGTAATATTACAGTAATATTAATTTTAAATTCATTTTATAAAGTATATATAAAAACAAAAATAGTTAGCAAAACCTTTTTTTATTAATTAATACGTCAGCATCATCGTCGTTTGCAGAAATTAATGAATGTCCTCGTTTAATACAATTATTATTAACGGCAGCAAACTCCTTCATTGATAAATCATTATTTAGTTCAAAATTACAATCTATATCATCATTATCAAGTAAAATTAACGTCGATAAATTATTATCTTGAACTTTGATATTTTTAATGATATCAGAATTATTATTACTAGCACTTTTAATATTATTCAAATCAGAATTATTTACTGATATAAGAAAAGTTTTATTATCGTCAATAAATTGTGGATACGATAAATTTTTATCAGGATCAACAATATTAGAACCGCAATAATCATCTGAAATACAATTATAAAACTGTGTAGATGTACGCCACATAGATGGTAATTCATTAAAATCATTATCTTCCATAATTTTTCCATTATTTTTCGTATTATTACAATTACCAATAATCTTTTTTAATCGTTTATTATCGCTTTTAGTGTCATCATCATCATCATCGTCATCATCATCATCATCATCATTATCATCACCGTTATCATTATTAGCATTTAAATTACGATCACAAATTTTAGAACGTGCTCGAAAATGTCTCGGTTTATATGTCGTTAAATGTTTTTTATCTTTACAGCACTTCGGACAACGCCAACTATTTGGTAAATCATCGTTAATTTCACAACCGACAATTGTTTTTAATAGTGGTGATTCTAAAAAAAGGCAATACGGATGTGATATTTCGTAACAAATACTACATTCCATTAAATTACTGTCATGAATTATAGATTGATTCACCATTGTCGTCGTAACTAATAAATTATTGGTTTCACTGGTAACAAAAATTACATTACAATTGCATATAATACATTTTGAATTACTTGGTAATACTGGTTGTAAACACTGACGTTTCATACAAGATTGTTTTGCACTACCGTTACCGCCAAATTTAACCATACTTTTACAAAACATACATTCACCGCAATCAGTTTCACGACATGCTGAACATATTTTACAGCGTGTACGTCTTCGATGGTGATTCAAATTACTAGTTTTCACTTTTTTATTATTAGTATTATTATCATCATCATTTTTCAATAATTTCTTCTTTAATGGTTTTACGACTTTTATATCATTACTATTTGCTAAAAGGGTATTATTGCTATTAAGATTTGGTTCATCACTTTTACCGTACATATTTACTAATTTTTGTACATCTTTTATTAATTTTATAGGATCCGTTATTAAATCTGGCACATTTTTTTTATTAACCGGTAAACTATGAAGATATAATACGATTGATTTTAAACCGTCAATTAATATCTTTAAAAATGTATCATTAAGATTAATATTTTCACTTTTCTTCAATAACGAATTTGTTTTTTTTGTTGTGTTACATTTAAGATGACTTTTACCTAAAAATGTATTCGTATATTTTTCTAAAACGTACCATAACATTTCATTAAAAAATGGATAACGATATTGTTTCGGGACGTGTACTGTTTCTTCTAATTTTGCTATACGTAATTGTTGTTCAATATTATAACTATGTAAAAAATTACCACCGAATACTATTGAATCTTTCGGTGTATATACAGCATGTATCCAACCAGTAGGTATAAAAAAGGTATAACCAGATTTTAATATAATTCTTTCACATTCGTCGACTACATCGCCAAAAAATATATCGTTTTGTTTACCCGATAAAATCCATTTTTCATATAATTTAATGTTATTATTAGTCGGTGGTATTAACCAAAATATTTTTTCACCTTTTATTATATGATACCAAACCGATGTACCACCGAAATCGATATGAAAATCTGTATAACAACCTTTTACTGACATCAGACAATACTTTTGTACTTTGGGATACATCATATTTTCTATAATATTTGTAGCTTCATTTTGTTTTTGTTTTAAATATGTAGGCCATATCGTATCGACCCAATCGATTTTTCTTACTATACTTGGCTGTACAACATACTGATCCAACTTGGTATGACTAAATTCTAATGATATAACATTTAATAATTTTGTCTTTATTGAGTTTTCGTAATATTTTTGATAATTTTTCATAGTCATTGTAATACTTTGTTGTGTATTAACATCGATCACATCAATAATTCTATATGAACCAACACACAATCGTATATCATTAATACTGAAATTCTTATTTGGTACTATTAAACCTAATTCGTGATTACGATTTTTAAACAACAACGGCTTGTTAAAACCGTGTTCTTCCAGATAAGATACTGTAAACTCATTACCGTTGTTCATTTCAATGACATAATTATTCATTGAAAATTTATCTGTTTTTAATTTTTCCTGTATGCTGAATTTAAAACTGGTTAAATTATCTTCATTAATATTTTCATCGTAATTCATATAATTATTATTATTATAATTAATACTATTACTACTACTACTAATACTACTACTACTACTACTACTACAACTACTACCACTGCTACTATTACTATCCTTATTCATGAATTCATCATCATTGATGTAATTTAATTTTTTATCTTTCTTTATATTCCTTAATTTACGTTTTTTAATGTTTCTACCATTATTATGTCCTTTATTCATCTTGATTAACTGCAAACAAAAGAAAAACAGAATATTAAAAATATACTTTACAAAATAATATACCATCCTGACAGATCAAATTTTGCAACCAAATCATAATTTTTTAATCAAGAGAGGGCTTGATTTATTTATACATGTATACTTAATATGTTTTTAAGTTTTTTAGTTGTAAAATTAATGCGGTGGTTTATAAAGAGATATAGAATCAATAACTGACATGATGAAAATGAAAAGTATTTCCTTTTATAGACATTTGGTAAGAATGGCAGAAGACACATTGATTAGACAGATAATAGAAAAACTATAAAAACAGAAAACACAACTAATTTGGGATTAGGGAATTCAAAGAAAATATTATAGAATTGGATCCGAGATTAAGAGAAAACAGAGAAACTAGAAAAATTGAAGGGTAAGAATATAAAATTTCAAACAAAGATGAACAGATCAGGACCTAATAGGATAAAAAATCATCAGGAATCAAGAAAACTTAAAAATTGTGAACTTAATAAACAAATAAAAGAGCAGAATAACTACAATGGTCCAATGAAACCATAAATGCAAAAAAATAAATGATTCTGTAGAAACAAAAATGCTACTGAATAAATCCAGAATGAAAAACATCCGGAAAAAAAGTCAATCATAAAATGGAAAGCTATACCATGTATTTGAAAAAAAGAAAGATAATAATTTAAAAAAATAATTCTAAAACTTGACAAAGTTAGAGGAAATATATGGCAAAGATAAACATTGAAAAATAAAATATATAGTTTCAAGGAATAATCAAGAGCAAAAATTCTGATGTGGACACCACATGACTTTTCTGAAAAATACTTCTTTTTTTGTCTTCAGTCATTTGACTGGTTTGATGCAGCTCTCCAAGATTCCCTATCTAGTGCTAGTCGTTTCATTTTGGTATACTCCCTACAACCTACATCCCTAACAATTTGTTTTACATATTTTAAACGTTGCCTGCCTACACAATTTTTCCTTTCTACCTGTCCCTCCAATATTAAAGCGACTATTCCAGGATGACCTAGTATGTGACCTATAAGTCTGTCTCTTCTTTTAGTTATATTTTTCCAAATGCTTCTTTCTTCATCTATTTGCCGCAACACCTCCCTAGTATGTGACCTATAAGTCTGTCTCTTCTTTTAGTTATATTTTTCCAAATGCTTCTTTCTTCATCTATTTGCCGCAACACCTCTTAATTTGTCACTTTATCCACCCATCTGATTTTTAACATTCTCCTATAGCACCGCATTTCAAAAGCTTCTAATCTTTTCTTCTCAGATGCTCCGATCGTCCATCAAGAGTTTCACTTCCATATAAAGCGACACTCCAAACATACACTTTCAAAAATTTTTTCCTGATATTTAAATTAATTTTTGATGTAAACAAATTATATTTCTGACTGAAGGCTCGTTTCGCCTGTGCTATTTGGCATTTTATATCGCTCCTGCTTCGTCCATATTTAGTAATTCTACTTCCCAAATAACAAAATTCTTCTACCTCCATAATCTTTTCTCCTCCTATTTTCACATTCATTGGTCCATCTTTGTTATTTCTAATACATTTCATTACTTTTCTTTTGTACTTGTTTATTTTCATGCGATAGTTCTTGCGTAGGACTTCATCTATGCCGTTCATTGTCTCTTCTAAATCCTTTTTACTCTCGGCTAGAATTACTATATCATCAGCAAATTGTAGCATCTTTATCTTTTCACCTTGTACTGTTACTCCGAATCTAAACTGTTCTTTAACATCATTAACTGCTAGTTCCATGTAAAGATTAAAAAGTAACAGGGAAAGGGAACATCCTTGTCGGACTCCCTTTCTTATTACGGCTTCTTTCTTATGTTCTCCAATTATTACTTTTGCTGTTTGGTTCCTGTAAATGTTAACAACTGTTCTTCTATCTCTGTATTTGAACCCTATTTTTTTTAAATGCTGAACATTTTATTCCAGTCTACGTTATAGAATGCCTTTTCTAGGTCTATAAATGCCAAATATGTTGGTTTGTTTTTCTTTAATCTTCCTTCTACTATTAATCTGAGTGCTAAAATTGCTTCCCTTGTCCCTATAGTTTTCCTGAAACCAAATTGGTCCTCTCCTAACACTTTTTCCACTGTCCTCTCAATTCTTCTGCATAGAATTCTAGTTAAGATTTTTGATGCATGACTAGTTAAGCTAATTGTTCTGTATTCTTCACATTTATCTGCTTCTGCTTTCTTTGGTATCATGACTATAACACTTTAACTTGTTATTTAATTACTATTTATTGTAGACATTTTTTTACAAGCAGAGGTTAATAATTATTATTAAGTCAATATATTTAAATTAAAAAAAAAAGGTAAAAAAAAAGGGAGATGAAGTCTGATTTGAACCAATTTGCCCCTTTCCCTTGAAAGATCCAAATATTTCATTAATTAAACTTTTATTTGGCTAGAACTCTGGAACCAATGAAAATAACTATCACTTATGATATATCATTGAAAATCTCTCAATAACAGCGTATTACTACAGTTAAGAAGCCCAAAATCCAAATCTTTTGCATTTTGGACATTTTTTGACACTTTTGTCCAGTTAATTGCAATTAAAAGAAGTTGTGCACAACTAGATATTACAACAGTCCTAAATCCAAAAATTCAACATCCTATGGCTAATCGTTTTTGAGTTATTGTGTATTTTGAGTTAATACACAGGCACAGAAGTCATGCCGAAACTATTCAAAATGGTTTCAGGGATGGTCAAAATGGATATTTCCATTGAATTTTTAAAACCGAAACTTTCCCCGTTAACAATACTTCTTTTATTTCGTACAACGAAATAAAAATAAATGTAATTAAGGTTTGTTTTAATTACTTAAATACAAACATATGAAATAATATTAAATATATGAAGCTACTAAATAAAGATATCTTTGTAATTAAATAATAAAGAATTACTACTCCATTTCTTTTCTTTATAAGACATGTTACATAAACATTTATGATCTTGACACAAAATCCTAAATGAAAAAAAAATATAACAAATATTTTTGGCATTTCATTCACTTAAGATTTCATGATATTCTTCCTTGAACCATTACCAACAAATATAGAAAAAACACAAGGGAAACTTCAGGACACCAAAGTGTCCATATTATCATCAAATAAAAAAAAAAAAAAAAACACTAGGGTTATTTTCAGTAATTAACGACACGTAGGAAAAACAGTTGTTAGGGGGTTTATGATACTTTTCAGAACAGTAATTTGGTAATCCTGTGATGACTTCCAGTGTTTTAAAATTGTTTTGTTTATAACCTCAAAATCTCCATTTTATATTGGCACATCCTTGTTTATTTATTAGTTGAAAAGTAGGCAGTGATCTGTTTTTTCTTTTTTCTTTTTTAAGGTGGAAACCATTTAATTTTATTCTTGTATGACCAAAAAATATGGACAAAGTTGTAAGAATTGCAGAAATCTTTACAAGCAGAAACATAAATTTAAAGATGGTCAAACTATAGCGATTGACAAGTACCGTTTCTGGATTCCAGTTGAAGTTTCAATTCCAGCATTGGAACTTGCAAGAAGATCAGTTGAAAAATTACACTAAGTGTTGAGATACATAGTTCATAAAACTTTTATCAACAAGCTCTACTATTATAAAATAAGTTGAAAACGGTTTCAAAGAGAGCCAACAGATAACCGTAAGAAAACAAGATTTTGCAAGGGCAAGAACAATGGTTTCAGCATTGAAGCTTCTTTCTACAGTATTCTAACTTATGATGAGACATAGATTTACCATTCTGAACCGATCACAAAGACAAGGGCATGGAGTGAAAGCACACAAAAGTTCACCTGTAAGAAAAAATTCAGAACAAAATCATAATGACAACAATCTTTTGTCGATTTTTTAGATCAATAAACAGTGCGTATTTTACTGTGAAGAGCTTATTAACAAAGTAAAGGCAGTGTTGTTGAAAAACGTCCCAGATCTCAATCGCAAAGGCATCATATTCTGCTTCACAATAATATCTGGTTTCACACAACTGATCTAACTTGAGAAATAATCTACAAATTGCACCTGGAAGTACTACTTCACCCCCACCGTACCATCTTGATCTTAGCCCCAATGGATTTCCACTTGTTTAGTCTGTTCAATGAGACATTATTTGGTATGAAGTAATGACAATTTTGATATTAAAGAAAATGTGCTAAATTGGTTTAACATAAAGAAAAAAAATTCTTTACAGCAGGGATAAATAAATCGATTTGGAGATGCAACAAGTGTATAAATGTTGTTTGAGATTATGTTGAGTAGTGTAAAAATGTCACATTGATTACTTTAAACGCTTTTAGCTCTAGAACAATTTGTGTCTTTACATTACTGAATGACCCTCACATATACAGATACAATATAGTTTCTATTTCTTTTAAATCGGATTAAATAATATTTACAATACAAAAGTTTTATTTACAGTACAAAACTATATAACTTTGTTGTAATCACAAAGATATTCTATTGTATCTGTGGCATCAGTATCATCAACTAAATTAAGAGCAACGGAGGGAAGAATTGTAGGACACCTAATGCTGTTTTTTGCATGAAAATATTCTAATTTTTGAACAATTGTTTAAAAACTATTAACAAATAAACCATCAGATTATTAAAAGCCTTGTTCTAGTTCCAAGCCAAAATCACAGAGTTGGTTTTAAACATTAACAAGAGCTATGGTATCCATCTGTAAGAATTTAAATCAACTGTAAAGTCACAGATTTGTAAAACTAATAAAACATGTCCAAGGATACGTCGAAGTTAATGTTATAATTCTTCCCAAGGACTTATCAGAGCTAATTACAGTACTTTCTTTGGAGAAGCAACATTACTATTAATGAATCTCATCTTAAAACCATTATCATAATCATCTGCCTTTAGGCAGGTTCTTTGCACATGTCCATTTACTTACTTCCAGCTGAACTTTTATATTCTCTATATTCATTTCAATATTTTCTTAAAAGAAATCTATGTCCATAATTGAACAATACATAATCTTAAAAAATTTAATGTTAGTAAATTTGTGAGACAAAATTTTATATTATATTTATATATTTTTTTATTGTTTTCTATTCTGTTTTCATGAGGTGATCTACAAACATTGACCCTATTTATGTGTCTATGTATGTTGTTCATTGTATCTGTTGGTTTAATGTACAGCCACACTATCCAATGTAATATGTAGTGAATTCACTGTAGTTTAATTTGAATATAGTGAAAATAAAATTAATCAGTAATAAATTCTTAAAACACAAGCTTAATAAACATATAACCGAACAACATAAGTAAAATAATAAAAGTGAACATTTATTAATCTGTAAAATGGTCAAGTGTGGATTTCGAGGTGGATTACAAAATTAATTACACGATACAAGTCTTGCAGTGCTAAAATTTCAAACTCGTGACAAGATTATTTATGCACAGATATTAAATAACTCAGAACTATAAATACAATACAAGAATACAGCAGGTAAAAGTGAAAATGAAATTAATCCTAGACAAAATCGAAAGAAAAATAATTATAATAAAAATATGAAATTTTCAGAGTCATTGATTCCACCCAGAATCACAGGTCAATTAGTTAAAAAAAATCTCTACATCTTCAACTGACAACAACCAATTGTAAATTAATAGTGAAAACCTTTTAGAATCTTTCATGATTTTAAATTCCCTTGCTAAGCAATTACATGGTTTTGGATCGAAGTCTGAATAAAAACAATTAAATAACTCAATTCTTGGCCTAAAAGAAACTACCCTATCCATTCGTTGCAAAGGCCTTGTAACTAAATTACCAAAGATCCTATATTATTTACAGCCTTTTTTTTTTTTTTTTTTTACTTTTAAGACCATAATGGATCACTTTAGTTCATTTTTTTGGCAAGTTCTTTGTTTTCTTGTTTTTCAGCTTTTCTTTTTTGCCAGTAATTTCTAAGGGTTTCAGATCTTCTTCCTCTTTCCTGTTCAGAGTACACCCGGCTTATTGTTTTCTTGGGTTTTGATAGGAATCTTGTTTCTTTATTATTTAATTTCTCTTAGTTTCCGGTTTTCGTTTTTAGGTTTTTACGGGTTATGTCTAATTCCTCCATGTCTTTCTGTACTTCGTATAACCTGTTCGGTCTTCTTTTCTTGTTCCAGAAAAGTTTGATTATCCGTCTGATAAGTCTGGTCTTTTCCGTTCTGAAAATATGTCCTAGAAAGGAAATTCTCTTCTTTCTAAATTTATTAGTTTATTAGTTATCGGGATGATAGTTTTGTAAATCTCTTCGTTTGGAATAATTCTCCAAATCCCATCTTTACTAATGTTTTTTCCTGATGCATTGTCGTAGAATCTGTCTTTCAATCTTTTCCAGTTTTTCGGTAAATGTTGTCTGGTACGGTCCAAATATGGTTTCGCATCTGTAAAGTATTTCTGGTTGGATAACTGAGCTATAATGTCTTATTTTTGTGTTTATGGAATATTTACAGCCTTTATAATATGTCATTAGTATTCTATAGAAATAAATATAATGCAGTGGTAAGACCTCCGAATAATGGGAAGGATTCATTTCGTCTACTTTTACCACTACAAACTACATGCTTCTGAGCAATATAGACAGATCTAAAAATATTGCAATAGGCGGCCCACCCCAACATATCAACCCCATACTTTAACCTTGACAATACAAAAGCATAATATTGCGATTTCAGAACTCTGACTGGGTAATATTTCTTTTAAATAATAGAATCTATTTGTACAAACACATAATTGCTTTTTGAGATTAATAATAAGGACATTCCACGATAGTCTATTGTTCAAAGTAAGCCAAGTGTTTCACAAATGTAGCCTGTGAATTGTCCTCACATGAACAACCAATATTCACATTACATCTCAAAAAAATATGCCTGTCCGCATTAAGTCAGTATATATTTTGTTTTACATTATTATATGATCTTACGTATTTGTTTTGAAAGTTAACCTTTCCTAAAAATCCAGACAAATTTATATGCTGTAAAATTACAAATTTACAAATCACAGCAACCCAGAAATATATAAACTTAAGTCCAGTGATTGCATTACACACTACAACATTTGACAGATCAAATGCACATTTACTCATAGATACAAAGAACACATAATGGGATTATGTGTTTGATAGAAACACAAACAGAATCAAATTTTACAAATAGCAACAAGCAAAGACATTAAATACGTAAAATTTAAAATGGAAGATATCAAATGAAAAATATGAAATTTGTGTACTTCATCCGTTGAATAATATTATAACTATTTTTAAGGTTGCCTTGGGGAAAAATAATTTTATTATTATGAAAAAAAATTCTTTATTATTTTAAAGTATTAACAAATTTTGTCGTGCAATTCTACGAAGATATATTAAATTCTTAATGTAAACAATACAACATATTACTTTAACTAAAAAATACAAAAATAGAACATAGATGACAGTTATTGTAAGATGAATTGTAAATCAATAAAAAAAATAACTCTTGATATATAAAACAAGTTAAAATATAAACAGCTGTACAAGACATGATGTTTAAATTCCCACATGAATGAATTTACTTTAGGAATTTTTTATCAATAAAAAAAGAAGAAAATTATGGATATGACCTTATTTTATTATTCAGTCAATTTTATGTTGACACACATATTCAGATTATTTGTACTGGCTACATTTAATTTAATTTAATCAAAATTGGCCCTTATTAGTTATTAAGTATATTTAATTATTAAAAACCATTGTTTTGGGACAATATAATTATATATAAAATAATACAAATTTTCTAAAAATGATTTACTTTAATAACATTTATAAAAAAATAATTACATTGTACAGTTTACTTGGTAAACAACTATGCATTTCCTATCCTTTAAGTTTTCATTGATAAATTCATCTTACAAATATACTACTTTGCATCATATTTTACAAACACTACCAATAGAATCTCCTGACAGATCATAGCCAGACCATTAAATAATTTTCTCAACAAAATTTTATCTCCTTTCAGTTACATCTTCGCAATAGAAACATTTCAAAACACTGTCATCCAGCCGTATCTGTCTTGTTACAGTTTCTTTTTGTGGAATCTCAGTTAAACAGTTATTTTTTGATATTATACTGATAACCAGATTATTCTACAGAAAGAACAAAGAAATTACTTTTTCTCTCTTAACCAACTTCTGGTTAACCGACCTTTTTGGTAACGAGATAATGAAATACTTTACATGATTTGCTTACTAATAATTACAAGCTAGAAAGTGGATCAGTACTATACGACTCTGCGAAATAAGGGCAAACTTGACCCCTTGCACAACACCTGCATTTGCATGTCAATAGGGGTGTTCGCCACTTCCTTTATAACAAGCTTACTGGTGGAATCCGATGAACTCCCATTGCGTTACAAGAGGAAATACTAAACTATCAAACACACGATCAACTGCTCACGGCAAATGACCAGACATACTCACACTTCAGTCCTTGAAGGAAGGAACAACCTTACCACAGTCTTTCAGGCTTAGGCTGCTTTGCTATCTCCAAGAACTACATCTGTCTGCCCCGAAGATCCTTGGAAAGAGAATAGGATGCGGCGCATCTCCAGAGATTGTATACTTACAATCTGGAAGTGATAAATGGGACCCAGGTTTCCATTCGGTTAGAGACCAATTTAACAACATGGCTGAGAAGTACAATGGGTACACTCTCATTTACACAGACGGCTCTGTCTCGGCTGACAGATGTGGCTGATCTGTTGTTCCTGACACCGAGATATTATAATAAGCTTAATGCCTGTTCTTCTATGTTCTTTTGCGAGGCCTATGCAATTTACTCTGCCTTGGAAGTTATCGAAACCTGTAGTGATGATATCTTCATAGTAATTACCGACTCTAGGAGTGTACCTGAGAGCTTGAACTGCAGACGTTCTGAACCCATCGTCAAGATTATTCACAATATCCTGGATCAATAAGAATGTAGTACTGGTATGGGTCCCTGGCCATTGTGGCATCCTTGGAAATGAACGGGCCGGTGAGGCTGCCAAGAGAGCTGCAATGAATGGCATCCGAGTACAATTAATATGTGAGAGAGACTTCATGAGATCAGTCTGTGTAAAATTGCAGGCTCAGTGGAATAGGTTCTGGCTTTGAGTCCTCCCACGGCATTACATAACATCTGGGAGAATTTGCTACAGAAATCTCTTTCCCTGAGCAATAGAAGAAACAAAGTCATCTTAACTTGGCCAAGGATTGGACACACCAGTCTTACCCATGCTCATCTATGATGAGCATGGCTCTCCTCAGAAGATCTGTGAGGCTTGCAAGGTCAAATGTTCTGTCCACTATCTGCTCTTTGATTGCCCAAACTTTGGAACCATTCGACAAAACTTAGACCTGGGTTCAGATATAAAATTTCTACTAAACCAGAAAGAAGATAAAAACGTCTGTTGTGGTTCCTCTCCTATAGTGGAATGAAGAATACAATTTAGCGGTTTTTGTTGTTACTTGTCTATGTTTATTCTTTCTTTTTCCTGTTTCTTCATTGTTTATTTTAGTTGTTTTATGTAACATTAGATGATAGTGTTACTTTAGTCGATTATGACTGTAATTGTTGATGCGACTATAAATAAAGGCATTACAAAAAAATATAATTACATTGTACTGTTTACTTGGTAAACAACTGTGTATTTCATATCCTTTGTTTTCATTGATACATTCATCTTAAAAATATACTACTTTGCATCATATTTTACAAACACTACCAATAAAATCATAGCCAGACCATTATATAATTTTCTCAACAAAATTTTATCTCCTTTCAGTTTACATCATCACAATAGAAACATTTCAAAACACTGTCATCCAGTCGTATCTGTCTTGTTACAGTTTCGTTTTGTGGAATCTCAGTCGGTCAACCATTTTGATGCTGTACTCCCATTTTTTTGACATGAGAAAGCTTTTAGCTTTAAATTCACATAGTAGCTACATTATAAGTGTCTATTTTACATACTTTTTGTTCAAACATCGAATACAGGAGGCTATGGCAGGATCAATATTATTGAGCAGGAGGTGTTGAATAGAATAGGAAGGTCTAAAAATGGTAAACGAGTACGCCCTGATGAAATTCCATTGTTATTATTACTGTTCAATGTAATATATGACAGTGAAATTCCTAATGATTGGCTAAAGCCAACTATTATAGCAATGCCAAAGACAATTAGGGGTGTCAAGAAATCCTCACATTTTCATATGATGAGTTTAATCAGTCATGTACTTAAAAAGTATTCTTGCGCATCATTTATAAAAGAGTACGTCAAAGGTTGGACAGTTGGAGAAACACAGTTGGGAATAAGGGAAGCTCTATTTAGCCTACAGGTCTTTGTACAAAAATGTAGACAGCATTCTTACTATTCAGTGACATTGAGAAAGCAATCTACAAGGTTTAGGCATTATCAGGTGTTTCAGATTCTACAATCCTCAGGAACTGATAAAAAGATAAATCTATTATAGCTAATCTCTCCATGCATAAAAAGGCTTGTGTTTGAGTCAATGATGGTATAACTGAAGATATGGATATAAGAACTTAGGTAAGGGGGGATTGTATTTGGTTTCTATTAATTTTTAATATCTATTCTATTGAGAATAGATATATTGATATATTGAAGGAAGCTTTCACAGATCAAGAGTCAAATATAAAAAGGTCCAGTTAACAACATTTGACGTGCTGATTGTTCTATATATTTGGTGACAACTCAAGAGGATATGGAAATACTCTTAGATCAAGTTGTTATGGCACGTGAGAAATATGGCTTGTCTAAATATCAGAAAGACTAAGTACATGGTCTTCAGTAAGGATCGGCTGAGTGGAGAAGTCATTTTTCACCGAGGCATCTATTAAAAAGCTTGAAGCCTTTGAGATGTGGTCTTACAGGAGTCTTTTAAGTGAGATTTACAGAATAACAAAACTATTCTAAGCCAGATATAAGACATAAGATATAAGCCGGATATTCTAAGCCGTGTTATAAGACATTCAGATAAACACTCCCTATTACATCTAGTTATCCAAAAGATACCAGAACATCATGGTGCAGGCAGGCATAAGACTTCACGGCTAAAAATTTGAGACAATACTTTGCAATGTTGATGAGTACATCTCTTTTCAGCATAGCAATGAATAATATTATGATGGCCAACAAAATAGGCTGATGTTTGCTGGGCAGATAAGGCACACAAAAATAGTAATATTTTACATATTCAAATCTTTATTTTTGTTTATTATTTTTTCCTTTACATATTATTCTAATATACCAAATTAACTAAAATTCGACGTCATAATAGTTGGCTCATTAATCTAGTTATAAATTCTATAAATTTCTTTTCTTTTCATCATAGACAGATTGGTATAGAGTTTTATCAATCCACCTAACATTGCTTTTTCAACATTCTTTTCCTTTATGCTTAGCTTGATGTTTATGGTTCACAACCATATGGTGTTGACATTCCGTAAATATCTTTAAAAACCTCTTTCTAATTCTTAGATGTATACTTGATACCAGTAATTTCTTTTCAACTTATCTATTTATATTTGATTAAAATTTATCTAGAGCCTTGCCTACATTTTCCCTTTAAATCCTGCACTATTTCTTCTATTTACAACTCCTAAAACAATTGGAACGCACTAAGAGAAAAAAATCAAAATCTATGAACATTTTTAAGTATTGGTTATAACTTGAATTATGAATTAAAAAATATATTTCCTCTTTTTTCAGTACTACCAGTACATCCAAGTATAATACGTCAATGGTTGAGAGCTGGAGAAATCGACAAACTGGAGCAAATTGTTCTTGAAGGTCAAGGGCATAAATTATTAGGACAACATTCACCAGATCCAAATGTTAGAAGATTTTTGAAAGCGGTTCCAGCATACCTAGTATGTACAAAATATATGTATATATATTTTTCATTTAATAATAAACTTTGCAAGTAGAATAGTTAGGTCATCTTTAGTCCCGAAATTCCCTGGTTGGGAACTTTTTTTTATAAGTTAATAATAATACATCCCCTTAGCAGATTCATAATAAGAAGGCAGTAAATATACCACACTAAATCCTACCTAGCTAATCTCTGAAAAAAATTATGATATATGAACATTAAAAGAAAAAACAATTCCAGAACTATATATTCCAGAGTATTTCATGAGCCATTTGACAAAGATTTAGTTAGTAATATTCTGGTTTGTTTATAGAGGTTAAATTTAATACTGTTTAATAACGTACTGTAAATGAAAAAAATTAATTGAATTAATCTACAAGCCTATATTACATTCAGTTTTAAACCCAACAGTTCTGAGAGGGGAATGCAGACTACAATGGTGAATTTTATTGGGGCTCCTAAATAAAGTTTTTTTTATTAATAACAAATTAATTTTATCACTCTGCTGATCTATAGGGGGAATGGAAGCAGGCATGGCATTTTTCATACGATACAAAATTTAATTTCTATATTCTCATGTACCAAGTCTCTAAAGTTTCTGTAATGAATTAATTCATCATTATAAAAAAAAATTTATTCACAATGTTTACTAAGTATTTTAGGGTGGGGGGCGTCTAGGTCTAACTGAATGATGTGTACCTAAATACTCATCCCAGACATAATCCTACAGATGAAAATATTAATAAATGCTTTAAACAAAAGTAAATCTCTTACCTTTTTATTTATTTAATTAATTTTACTTTTTTTTTATTATTTACAGGCACTTATTGATATGTTGCATGAATCTGTAACAAGAGGTCATTTATTAGATTTACAAACATTATTAAAAATCGATAATGATAACACAAATAAAGCCAGTAATAATGACAACGATAATAATAATAATTCAAAACCTCCAACAGTATCAAGGATACGTGGCGGTGGTATGAGTGGAACTGAAGTAGTAGGTGCAAGACGCAGGCATAAATTAAAAAGGGGCGTGAACGATTTAGTATTATGTAGAGATCAAAGTGGTGTTGGTCTACTACATAAAGCAGTTATTTACAACCATCAAGATATTGTAAAGTGGTTATCAAAAGACTATCCGTTAACTATGGTTATTAGAGATAAGGTAAGTTTAAATTTTAAAATATTTTAAATTTCATGTTCTCACAATAGTTTAATATAACAATTGAATTTAATCTGCCAGAAACTTCCTGTGAATTTTGAAGATAAACTCTTCTCTATTTCAGTGACATATCATTGCGATGTAGAACTAGCTTATCAATCTTTTTTTATATACAATCCTTTTAAGCAAAGATTCAAGGTTGAGAGTTCTAAAGTTGAGTCCTTTTAAAGCCAGTTTGCTTTTATATGGATTTGAATGCTAGACTGTATATACTGGTGTTCTTTGGTGGTTGGGTTTCAGTTAACTACATGTCTCAGGAAAGGTTGGCCTGAGTCTGTTCCAGACTACACATTTATACATACATGACAGACTGCGAACAGATACCTTGGCATCTCTGCAGAACACTGTTGACAACCAGAAGATTATTGTCGACAACACTGTGCTTTTTCTCTGTAATCTGATATATATAAATAATTAACATTATTTTTTTGTGTAAAACATGCTTTGTAGATAAATTTTATTTTTATTTATTAACTTTTTTCACGGCATTCCAAATTTTTTCATCTAACAACATCATATTTACATTAATGTGGAAAAGGTTGAAACAATCTTAGATTATCTGATATTTTTAATTCTATCCTATTAAAGAATAGAATTAAAGAGAATTTCTATCCTACTAAAGGGCATTTGTATGCATGTCTGTGTGTGTGTCTGTCCCCCTTAACTTAGCACCGGAATGTACCGATCAGTTGCAGAAAATCTCAATTCCTTAGTACATGTCTTGTGGTGGTCAGATGTATACTGTTATATCATTATATATATATATATATATATATATATATATATATATCACATGATACATATTTAATATGAACTCAAATCGCTTATAGAGGATCTTGCAGAAAAATGTGAAGAAGTGGGTCTGAAAATGAATTTGACCAAAACAAAAGTAATGTACAACAGATGGGCTGCTGCAAGATAGATAGTAGTTGACAACAACATCCTAGAGAATGTGGAAGAATATGTCTATAAATTTTCCGGAGAATCAAAATGGGCTGGAAATCATTTGGAAGACACTCAACAGTGTTCAAATCTAACATGCCAGTAGTCTTGAAAAAGACTGTGTTTGATCAGTGTGTTCTTCCAGTACTCACCTACGGATGTGAGACCTGGACTTTAAATGAGTTCGTGAAAGGAAAGCTTCGGACAGCACAAAGAGGCATGGAAAGGTCAATGGATTGGAAAAGAGCGGAATACATAAGAGCCATAACGAGAGTGCATGACGTAATGAAAACAGTGAAAGCTCTGAAATGGCAATGGGCAGGGCACATAATGAGAAGATGTGATGGAAGGTGGACAAAGGCGGTCCTTGAGTAGAGTCCAAGAGAGCAACAAAGGCCAAGAGGCAGGCCACCAGATTGATGGGACAGAGGCATATTAGAAGGGTGGCGCAGGACAGACAAGCATGGCGAGAACTGTTGAAGGCTTACCTGTCTAACTAGACTTTAAGAGGCAACATCTTGTAAAAAATTGAAACAGCTGTATAATAATAATAATAATAATAATAATAATAATAATTTATATATATATATATATAAAAATGAAGGAAAAGAAAAGTAATGACAAACTGAATAAGAGATAAGAGGAGAAGATGAAAAAGTAGATATATCATACTCCTGATGATCCGAGAATGGATTAAGCGTTTTACCTTGTATTCGGGAGCCAAAAATTTGTTTAACAGTTTAAAATTGAATTATTAAGATGCTTAGAAACTGTTAAATAGTTATGTAAATAAGAAAAATATGTATTGTTATATGAAAAAACTTTAAGGAATGTTAAACAATTGAAAAATAAAGAAAAATTAATTTATACAAACATGGGTCAAAAAACGCTTCTTTTTCGTGTTATAACTACAGAAAATTTTTACAGTGAAGTCTTCTTCAAAAATGAAGTGGAACTTCTTTTAACTTAAGTTTAATAGTATCATATGGTTTTTGACTAAAAAATTGAATAAAACGGGTCCTAAAACTGTTATTACTAGTAATTTATTTGAAAATTATTGTAAAACACAAAAAAAATTTGGTTTGGAAATTTTTTTTTAGGTTTTAACTACGTAATAACTTAAAAGAAATTTTTAATTTCTTTTAAAAGAAAACAGTTTCCTAATAAATGCCTTTATTTTCAAGCTCTTAAATGTCCTGTAGTAACTTTTTTATTTTGTATTACAGTCAAGAGTTACAACACTAATAAAAACAAACTTCATAATAATAAAGAACACATGGTAACTCTCGCCATATGGGTGGGTACCACCATCTTCTTAGAACCGTCAACAAGCTTGTTCAATTTCGATAATTACTCTTGTGATATGACTACTGGAAAAAAATTGGGGGCTAATTATTCCAAATTTTGAAACTGCGCACCACACTGTAACACAATGACCGTGAATTGGTAGCTGGTGAACAGTGGCTCCACTTTGACCATCCCTGAATCCATTTTGAGTAGTTTCAGCATGACGTCTGTACGTCGAGATATGTCTGTATCTCGCATAACTCAAAAACGATTAGCTGTAGGATGTTGAAATTTTATATTTGGGACTGCTGTAACATCTAGTTTTGCACCTCCCCTTTTGATTGCAATCGATTAAACCAAAAGTATCCAAGAAAGCCCAAAATAAAAAAAAATTGGATTTGGCCTTCTTCAACTGCACTAATTAGTCCTCATTGAGATCTTTTCAACGATATATCATTAAGTGGTTCTTTATCTTCATTGGTTCCAGAGTTATAGCTAAATAAAAATTTAATTAATGAAATATTTCGATCTTAGAAGATGGCGCATCAGTTCGAAACAGACTTCATTTATTTTTTTTAATGTATATTGATTTATTAATAATAATACCTCTCATTGTAAAAAAAAATTACATTGAATAATAATTCAATAGCAAAAAAATTAAAAATAGCAGTAGTTTTTAATTGAATAAAATTTTATGTACTTTTCATTTAAAAAAATATGTTAATGTAATTTAATAGGCGTAAAAGGAAATCACGTGGTTTCCAGATCAGATTTTTTAGTTTCTAATTACTGTTTCGACCCCAAGCAGAGCTTATCTGTGTTTGTCGACATATACCGGGGGCGAAGGTCCGAATAAGCAAATATTTCGGTGCTTCATCGACGTATTTGGTATGTGTCGACATTCACCAGATATAGATCTTTCACGGTAATATGTATACCTTTTAATAAACCCCAAAAATAATTATCTACAGGAGAGAGATCTGGTGACTTGGCAGGCAATTCTACGATCCTCTACGACCTACCCAATGATCTGGAAATGTTTAATTTAAAATTAAATAATAATGAGATGGCGCCCCATCTTACTGAAACCATAAGTTATCTAATGGTTGTCCAAAATTTCCTTGGATGTATGGCAAAATTCTAACGGCTAACAAGTTTCAGTAAACATATCTTGTAAGATTTCCATCTAAAATAAAAGGCCCTTACAGCAGGATTACCCCAGCGCGATTCCTGCTCTCTAACATCCATATGGGAGAATCATTGCTCAGGTATCAACATCCCAACCCCCTAGGGGAAGATACCAGGCCTTGTGACTCTTCCGGTCGCTACACTACCTTCCCCCCTGTTCCTAGCCCTGGGCGAAAGACGATCCCCGTCTTTCGCCCTCTAACTTTTTACACCTCATAGTATAATAAACCAGACCTCGTTGGGATGCCACCGATGTAAATGCCTCGGTAGACATTAACATCGATGACTTTTAAATCTCAGCTTTTGCCTTCGCTGCAGGCCTCGTCCGGACATCTTGAATGTCCTACCTCATTTCCATCTGAACTAGCTAACAGAGTTTGCAGCAAGTTTGCAACAAGCACGAACTCCGCGCCTAGTTCTACTTTATTGAGCCAATTTCTGTGAATGTCTCGAAATTAAAGGCAAATTTAAGCACACCATACCACCTAAAAATATTGCTCGCAACAACGAAATTTAGTCCTAATTCCCTTACTGAACTCAACTTTGGTTCATACTCCAGACTTAGGTTAAAATATGGACTCCGGTCTGGTCTACAAGGGAAAGGCGGATAGATCTCCTACTCCCACCCAGCTTCATCACAGAGTCCCGCGTGACATTTATTTGCTTTAACCATCGTCGAGATGCCGCTACTCCTCGCGGCTGAATGGGATCCATGCCCTCGGCAGTGCAGTCGCCATCAGGGTCGACAGTGTCGTGTGTTCATTCTAATCTGCCCTCGTCAAAACGCCGCTACACCTCACGGCTGAATAGTAACCCATGTCCTACTCCAGTATCAACATCCCAACCCCGCCTAGTGACGTTCCGGTCGCCACACCCTCTCCCCACCCGTTCTTAGACCTGATGGGCTTTAACGGGACTCCAGTATCAACAGTTTATATTTAAGCTTGGAATTAATGGCCTAAACACTAATAATAACGATCCTTTGCAATATTTTCAAACAAAATAGATAGCCAATGATGAATAAAATGTGTCCAACTCACTCGGCCGCCAAATTAGAATAACGCTTATTATATGGTTGAAAATATTATGATAAGACAGTGCTGCCATCTCGTGGGAAATAGACGAACTCGGTCGAAAAGACAACGGGCGGAAAATAAACTATTTGTAATACATATGCATATACGTGTAAATAAATTTATAAATGTCTTAATAATAATAAAAAATATACGAAATATACATTGGCGATATTGTGACCCAACAAAAAAACTAACCGTACATTAAGAAGTCAATACCCTTATGTAAAATCCGACTATTAATAATTAATTATTTAAACCTCGCTACAGTAGAAAATTATCAATGGTCAGAGAACATAATATTTGCAGCAATTAAAATATAAACCGGCTATGTAAAACTAAACATGATACTAAATTATAATAATAATAATGAAAAAGGAGAAAAAAACGAAATTAAAGAGAAAACGACTGGAAATAAAGGGAGTGGAAATATTTAGAAATAAAGAGAACAATATTAATGAGAAACTGCGGTGAAGTTTGTCACGCTAACTTATTTAATAAGTCAAACGAGGGAAAAGGTTAGCCCCTCTTAATAAAACACCAGCAGTGTTATTTCATCAGAGCTAAACGAGACAGCGTTTATTAACTTCTACTATTCTTGTGGTGTTACGTTCGAAAAATCACTTTATATAAATTTTTAAAACTTAATAAACTAAATCGGTAAATTTCTTTATACTGTGAATAAAGGAAAATATATTTCTTATTGTGGAGAAATTTATATTACGTTTATTTTTAATTTTCTAAAACATCATAAAAAAAGTGAAAATTATATATATATTTTTTTAATGTTATGTGTTTTTTGTGTAAATAAAAAAAAACTACCCGATAAAAATTAACTTCAAAAAATCAGGTATGTTAAATTATAAAATTTTATAAAAACCTACATATTATTTTTGTTTACATAAAGCTTATATAGTAAAGAATAAGCGTATTGTAATATATTTAACATTTCAATTCAATTCAGAATGAATTTATATATATATATATATATATATATATATATATATATATATATATATATATATATATATATATCAATGTTTGTTTGTTTGTCTGTTTCAACTTAACTCGAGATCTACCGGACAGATTTGTCTAAAATTTTTCACACTTACACTTTGAAGCCCTGCGGTGAACATAACTCCGGCATAACAAAATTTAAAACACTTTATTTCTTCCTTAAAGCTTATTTAATTTTCAAAATGACTTTGATTTTCAAGTAAAATTTAATTTTTAGCTAATATTTTTTTGAATCGATTAATTTTGAAAAGGGCTGAGGTTTTAACGTACAGTTATTCCTAAGTTTCAATCTATTTAGCGCACATGCATATGTTATTTTTACGATTCATTCATTTACAATTTTTCACAGCTGTTTAAAAACATAAATAAATAGCCGATTTTGTTTATCATGTGTGTGTTACTAATTTAAAGCGTGTAAATTATTTAACTGCAATCTTTTAAATTCTGTAATATTTTTTCAAAACATCATACCATGCCTAAAAGACATTCTTCAACTAGGAGAAATACAAAAAAAAAAACTCGTATGATGAAAACTGTTCGTGCGGCAGAGACTGAAGACGAAAGACGAAGATTGGAAAGCGACCGAATACACACAGCCCAATCCCGTCCAGTGAAACAACGGGAAATACGTTTAGAAAGTGACCGAATACGCACAGATCAATCCCGCTCGACTGAAACAACTGAGCAACGGGAAATTCGATATGCCACCGTTACTGTATGTGTGACTGACTGCATCTGCCTCCGGTTACTTGACTAATAAAAAGATTGACCACCACGGGAAACGCAAGTAACCATATAGCACGAGCGAAGCTGTGAATGGGAGCTAGTTAATTATAAAAGGGATATTTCAAATTGAGCGCAAAAAAATCTGATATATTGTGGTGACGACACGTCATTTGTTCTAATTAATGAAAAATAAAAGCGGTACAGTTTCAACAACGTTTAAAAATCATAAAAAATGTATTATTGAAATATGGAATCTGTTACATATAGCTCATCGTACCATGACTTAGATATTTATGGTGAGCATAATCGGCCACACAAAAGCATAATTCATATCATTTGGTCAAAAAATTCGATGAGGTTTTTCTATATATTATTATTTTGTAAATTGGTGTTTCACCAACAAATATAATGAGTCAAAAGCATATTGCTTCTGTTAAGTGCATATGTTCGTGAAAATTGAAATTTATCGATTTTTTCACCAGAAATGGTATTTTTTTTAAATGAAACGTCGTTAAAATTCCACCTAAACGTACGGGTACCAGAACAGAAAATTGTAGCGTAACGAAAAGGTCTTAATAACTCCCTAACTATTAATCTCATGCGGTATCATTTTATAACTTACATGGTCAGCTCGTCGATACGACTTTTGAGTTGGCGGGGAGGGAGTACAGAGTGCAGATCGACCAAAATTGGTGCTCTCGCTCATTTCCATTCAGTATAGCTCACGACTTGGACATGATAGCGCGGTGATTCGTGTGTGTGTGTTTAAAATTTGTCGAGATAGAGATCGATTTAAGTAATAATAAGTATATTTTGGGCAATATTTATGCGTAAAAATTTAATATATCAGCCTCAACCCGCGTAGAAGCCAGCCGGAAATATAAATTACGCATATCGTTGGAAAGGGGACGTTATGGGCCACGCACAGGTACCCCGATTTCCGGTAAGCGAGACTGTTTCGGGAACGCCGACGGCGCGAGTATCTTTACTGCTGTTTATTATACCTTATGTCTCTTACTTCTCATATCGCAGAACAATTTTGAACAAAATTATCGTCGAATATTAGGAGAAATAAATATCACGTACCGTTTAGTTTTTTTATGTTACAATTAAATTTAGTACGCGGTCAATGTCTCGTTTTTATTTCAATCCGATACAATAAAAATAACTACTCTTTGATATACAGACCGACCAAATTATCTCTAGAGTTGGCCAAACGAAGGAATTAAAATTTTCCGGTTTTGTTAAAAAAAAAAACAAAAAGAAAACGAAGGTGGCTCTCTCATTTAACTCTTGGTAGCTCAGAGGAACTTCATCCAAGGTCTGTAACGTTTCAAGTTAAACCTAAGGCCGTCCGCCACGACACAGCCCCCACCCGATGTTTATTCAACAATATGATGAATTTCGCGTGCAAGATCTTCGTCTACATTCAAGAAACTTAAGAATTAAACAATTTTTTGGGTAGACGATTTACTGATTGGAATACGAAAATCCAAATTTTCATTTAAAAAAAAAGTCTCATCTTTTCAGATGAGACTAATTTTTGGCTTGATTGCTTTGTAAACAATCAAAATGACCGTATTTGGGATGAACCCAATCAAAAAATGATTCAACAGCAACCATTAAATTGATATGAGGATTATGGACTGGTGCAACATCGAGTATATATATATATTTTTTGAAATTGACCGAGAAGAAAAGGGTGTTACAAAAAATTGTGATCATTTGCGATTCGTCATTTATTGTTTGAAAATTTGGAAAATTTGATTTGAATGAGATGCGGTTTCAACAGGAAGGTGTGCCCACATATTCCGCACAACTGCTGAAACAATTCAGTTGTCAAGAGTTTGGCGATTCGATAATTTCATTTGAAATGATAATGACACGATTGGTCACCAAGATTGTGAGATTTCACTCCTTTCGAATTTTTTCCTGTGGGATTATATTACGTCACAACACTATAGTAAACAAACCGTGTACGGTTGACGATTTGAAAACAAATATTAAACCCGTTATTAGTAGAATTCCAAGCTCATTTGTGCGAGACTGGCAAAATTTTGTTGATAAACTTGGATATGTAAAGCAAAGTCATGGAGGTCATCTCATATTGGTTGATATTACACATATTTGTGTTAAAAATGAAAAAACCCATTTACACCATTAACGAAATGAATATTGTAATTCGAATAAGATTACGTTAATAAAACAGTTTACAAATACTTTAATTAATTCGGTTAAACATTTTAACGAATGCAGAAAAATAAACTTTATTTTAAATAAGAGAAAAACGTCGGAGAAAAATTAATTAAAATTAAATAAAACCTTCCGTAAAGAACCAAACTATTTTTACCATAAATTTAAAGGTTACCTCTAAGAAAATGACTCTTAAAAATAAAAGTAAACCAGTCCTTAGCGCGTGCATTAATAAATATTGATCTTTAAATGCCATAATTGCAATTTACGGTTCTAAGGTAAAACAGAGAAAGATTTATAATAGAAAGTCGATTTAAATATTAAATTTTCAGAAATCGATTGTAGCCTGACATTAACTGTTAACTCATTAGTTTGGATAGAGTGATTTTTTAGTCCTGTTACCCAATTCTAAATGTAATTTAAGAAAGGGAAATTTAGGTTGAATAAAAAAATGTATTTGTTACTTTCAAAAGAGTTTTAATAAAAAGCTACTACTTACATAATAGTTAAAGAATATGCTCAAAATGCCCACCCCTTGCGGTTATACACGCACGGACTCTTTTCAGCATATTAAGAGTCGCATTGGAAATATTCGTGATTATGTCTGTAATATTGACTTAAGTTCATCAATAGTGTGAGGATTGATTTTGAAGGCCTCGGACTTAATATAGTCCCACAAAAAATATTCAGGAGGTCTGGGGACCTAGGAGGCCATAAGCCCTTGCTTATTATTCGATCATCAAAGAACTATTGCAGAAAATCCACGGTTTCTCGAGACGTGTGGCATGTAGCGCCGTCCTGCTCAAACCAGCAATACCGTTCTTGAGGTTCCAGGAGGGACACAAATTGGGGCACAATATTCCTGTATACTTCACCATTTACTGTTCGATGAATATGGGTCCGACTTACGATGACGAGATATCGTACACCACACACCAATTTTTTCAAGGTGCAAAGATTTGTCTTGTGAAGCGTTAGGATTTTCAACCGCCCAAATTCGACACAGTTTTGACTGTTCGCATAACCATCGAGATGGATCCAAGCTTCATCGCCAAAGAACACTGTGTTTAAAAATTCGATTCCGTTGTCGTTTACGAGAGACCTAAACCGACGGCAATATTGCAATCGCTTGTTTAAATCTGGAGGCTGAAGCTCTTGGACTAATCGTACGCGATACGGATACAATTTCAATTTTTTAGCGGCTTTCTGAACCCTAGATATGACAAACCGACTTGCGTGGAAAGTTTTCGTAAAATTGTCCGTGGAGAATTGAGCAATTTTGTTTTCACATTCTCTAAAACGTCATCTGTCAAGCGAGTCGATCGACCGCTACGTTTTCTGTCGCAAACACTACCTGTCTCTCGAAATCGGTTTGCTAGCCTAGAAATTGACATTTTTTCTGGCGGAGAAACACCAACAAATTTAATTTGAAATGATTCTTTTACACTCGGGAACGATTTCGTTGCAAAATATTGTTCAATAATGAAAACTCGTTGTTCTATGGTAAAAGAAATTCTGTTCGTAACACGACCGGAAACGGCACAAAAGTTTACACAGCTCAAGGAGAATCAACTCACACTGCCGTATCTATTCCGGTTGAGTAGCGCTACCAACTTCGTGTCACAAAACTAAATTTCCATTTCTTAGAAAAAAATTACCAGACATTAACAATTGGGTAACAGGACTAAAAAAATTAATAAACAGGAATTCCTCGTAGAAGTAAAAAAAACTTTTTACTTCCTGTTTTTTTTTTTTACTTCCTTGTACGAAGTAAAGTACGTACAGACGTCATAACGAAACTAGTCAAAATGGATTCAGGGATAGTCAAAATGGATATTTCCGTTGGAATCTGCAAACCGAAATTTTTCGCGATTACAAACTTTTAAGATAATTTCGCAATACAATATAAGAAACCACCTTATATTTCTTCGTATTATAAAAATATTTAATATAGTTTCCAAATTTTCAAATAAATAATTATAGAACTTTCAGGAACCTTTTTTTGTTGGAAAAACTGGATATTTCCACGTGTGATTGAAAAGACCTGGTTTTGTATTCAAAGAATATTTTTACCCTTTACGATCCGTTGATTTGGCGAACAATTTCTTGTATGAGGTTATTTTAAAAAGCAAGATATACTGTAATTAATTACTGCAACGAAGGATGAACCGAAAATCAAAATTCAAAAGGAACTCACCAAATTTTCCGTTAAAATAAATCTCCCCAAAATTTAAAATATAATATTTAAGATTATAATATTTAAAATTATAAATTTATTCTTGAAATTTTATTAGTTAACAACTAACACCTGTATATTTTAAAAATATACGGGAAAACTTAAATATTACAAACAAGTTTGTTGTATAACCTACATACAGTATATTTTTTAATTGCATCTGACTATACTTTTTTATCTAACTCAAAGAAAACAGTACACCATCAACGTCCTAATTCTGTCAAACGGATACTAATAATAACGAGTCTGTTTTCAACACGAATCAAATTAAATTAGTAAAAAATAAAAGAGAAAAAATAATTAAATATTTATGAACATTACAGTAATATATATATATATATATATATGAGAGAGTGGGGGAGAGAGAGAGAGTGAGAGTTTAAATGAACACAATTGAAAACTTGATAAAAAAATTAAATAGAACTTCACAAATTTTACCTTTCACTTATTCTCCTTCCCCTTTTCTCTTTCCAACTTCTCCCTCGCCCCTCTCCCAGTTTCCTTTTTACCCTTTCCCGTTTTCCCCTTTTGTCTTACACCTTTTCCCGGTTTTCCATTTTCCCCTTTTTCATTCTTTTCCCGCGCGTAAATCGGTCCATTAGTTTTTCGGTCTTTAGCGGACACACATACGAACATGCCTTTTATATATATAGAATAAAAAAAGTCTGTTTGTATAATTTGTTTGTCTGTTTCGTAAATATCTCAACCCCAGCGCTACCTAACGGGTTCATTTTTTGCAGAGATAATTCTTTCCATTAAAGTAACACGTATTCTGAATATGAGGCAAATCGGACCATAAATACAATTTTTCAAAATATCTCGACGCCAGCGCCACCTAGCGGGTCCAAACTAATTCAGAAACCTTCCCTGGCATGCGTCTAACCATTCCCCAAAGTTTCATCGCTATCGGATGAACGGTTTAGAAAGGCATAAGAGACATACAAACAGACAAACATTCATAATATATATAGATAACTTGCTTTTCATCTGTAGAGCAACACAGAAAGAAAAAACTGATTCTTTAGTTTTCAGTTCTCTGATGGTTTCTTATATTTTTGGACTTGAAAAGTCGAATGAAACACGTTTTAAAACTTGATCATCCGTAGTTTTTACGATATCCAAAAGTAAAATAGAAAGAATCTGTGACGAAAAATCGTTTTGAAGTACAATAATTTTGTTAAATGACTAATAAATGCGTCAATTTTATTATTATTAAAAATAAATCTATAAAAAAAAAAATCAGATTTTTTTATTACAAACAAAACAGAACAAAAGTTAAAACAAAAATGTTATGAATTTGTAAAAATTAAAAAATAACTTTTATTTGTAGTATATACGCTGCAATCAGTTCAACTAATGAACAATAAGCAATCCTCCCCATGACCCAATAAAATGAGGATGACATGCAAATTAGACGTGTTCTCGTACAAAATACGGCCGACCATTCCTAATATGTACCCCAACCAACAAGGTACGCTGGTATCCACTGTCTAGTATTGAACTCTGTAATCCACCAGGTTGGTCTAGTGATGAACGCGTCTTCCCAAATCAGCTGATTTAGAAGTCGAGAGTTCCAGCTTTCAAATCACAGTAAAGTCAGTTATTTTTACAAGGATTTGAATACTACTTGATCGTGAATACCGGTGTTCTTTGGTGGTTGGGTTTCAATTAACCACACATCTCAGGAATGGTGGAATTGAGACTGTACAAGACTACACTTCATTTACATTCACACACATCATTCACTGAAGTAATACCTTACGGTAGTTCCACAGGTTAAACAGGAAAAAAGAGAGAGTATTGAAATCTGTAAAAAAGCTACAAACTTTTACTAAGATTTAAATCTCAGATCCTTCGACTTCGAAAATCAGCTGTTAAACAACTCATTTCCGACGACGATTTCAATCACTTGATCAGCCCAGTGGGTGGGTTAACTGTTTTTAGTATAATAAATTTACAACTTTGAAAAATTAGGTTGGCAATAAAATAATTTATAAAAAATAAAAACAGACTTCAACAAATCCTACCCTACTACAGGGCATTTACCTGTGTGTGTGTGTGTGTGTGTGTGTGTGTGTGTGTGTGTGTATGTCCGCCTTAGCTTAGCACCGAAATGTGTACCGATCACTAGCGGAAAATCCCCGATTCGTTATATTATTATATATGTCGCACATAATTATTAATATACGAGGTGTGTGAGAAAAGTAATGAGATTGGTAACACTGCGAGCGATCTGGCAACGATGTGTCAACCGGTCTGTGCTAGATCGGTTTGTTCATCCCTTCCACATCCTCAGTACGAGTTTCAACTCCGTTTAGCCTAGACATTATTTTTGACAGAGCCATCAGTGAAGTTGTGTTTTTGTTGTGTGTTACGAAAATGGAGCATCAGAATTTAGAGCAACGTTGTGCAATCAAGTTTTGTGTTAAACTTGGGGAATCCGCGAGTGTTACATTCGAAAAGTTGAATTAGGCCTATGGGGGATATTGCTTATCAAGAGCACAATGTTTTCCGCTGGCACAAATCATTTTTGGAAGGACGAGAACACGTTGAAGATCAACCTCGCTCAGGAAGACCTTAGACTTCAATCTGACGAAAACGTTGAGCGTGTGAGGGTTCTTGTAAGATCAGACCGTCGTTTAACAATAAGGATGATGAGTGAACAGTTAAATTTAAACATTTTCACCGTACATCAAATTTTGACAGACGATTTGGACATGCGAAAGGTTTGTGCGAAATCGGTGCCGAAAAAGCTTACTACGGAAAAGAAGGACGATCGAAGAAACGTGTGCGTTGATCTTCTTGAGAGGATTGACAACGACCAATAATTCTTCAATCGTGTGATCACAGCTGATGAATCCTGGATATTTGAGTACGATCCTGAAACAATGCAGCAAAGCGAAGAGTGGCACACTCAGTCATCTTATCGACCGAAAAAATGTCGAATGAGCAAATCAAAGATCAAAATCGTGCTGATTTGTTTTTTTGACAGTAGGGGTATCGTGAATAAAGAATTTGTTCCTCCAGGACAAACTGTCAACAAAGTGTTTTACAAAGGTGTCCTTGAAAGGCTCAGTAAAAGAGTGATTTGGGACAGTGCAGACAAGCGGATGCTTTATCATGACAATGCCCCGTGTCACACGGCCATTTCCATCAGGGAATTTTTGACCTCAAAATGCATTCCTACGGTTCCTCAACCCCTTATTCACCTGATTTGAGTTCTTGTGACTTTTTCCTATTCCCGAAATTTAAAGGTATCTTAAGAGAACGTCATTTTGGAAGTCTGGAGAACATTTAAAAGACTGACCGACCAGTTAAAAGCCCTACCACTTGAAGCCTTCTAGCGCTGCTATCAGGAGTGGGAACAACTGCTCTACCGGTGTATAGCTACCTAAGGGAACTACTTTGAAGGGGATAATATTGTTGTTTGAAAAAAATAAAAACTTTGGTAAGTAAAAATCAGTCTCGTTACTTTTCTCATACACCTCGTATGTTTCGCAGATTTATCAATATATTTTTTTTTATTACATGACTTTCTTGTTCAATTATTAAATTTACATATACACATTATTTGCTACACTTCATTTAAACTTATTTTCATTTGAAAGCGAGATAAGTTCCTCCAATACTTTAAATAAAGTGGACAGTTAAACAACTGTAATGTGGACACATTACATCATATTTTTTTTAAAGTGAAAAATACATAAAATTTTATTTCACTCCTGATATTTTTTCATTTTGTTATTGATATTATTGAATTATTATTTATCAATAACTGATTATTTAGGTTAATAATTATTAATAAATCAATGTATTTAAATTAAAAATAGAAAAAGTTAAAAAATGGAAATTAAGTCTGATTTGAACCGATGTGCCTTTCTTTTGTAAGATCCAAATATTTCATTAATTAGAATTTTATTTGGCTATAACTCTGGAACCAATGAAAACATGTACCACTTATGATATATCGTTTAAAAGCTCTCAATAAGCAACATATTACTTCAGTTAAGAAAAAGTCTAAAATACAATTTTATTTTTGGATTTTGGCCTTTTTGGACACTTTTGGTCCAGTCGATTGCAATCAAAAAGAGGAGGTGGACAACTAGATATTACAAAAGTCCTAAATCCAAAATTTCAACATCCTACCGCTAATCCTTTTAAGCTAATCTTTTTGAGTTATGCAAGATACAAACGTACGTACAGACGTCACGTCGAAACTAGTTAAAATTGATTCAGGAATGATCAAAATGGATTGTTTCCGTTGAAATCTGAAAATTCGTAATTCTTTACGATCACAATACTTCCTTTTACGAAGGAAATAAAAATATCGATATATCGAAATAACCCGATAAGTAATCACACTTATATCTATATAAAAATATCTCAATTAAATACTATTAACAGAGAGAGCATTTAAATTGTATGAACCTTTTTATCATACTTAAAATATTTTCTATTCATATAATAAAAGTAGAGGAAAGAACCTATATAGATAGAAAGGATTTTACAAATAGATATAAAAGAAACCCCTACATAAAATATCTATCATTAATCATTTTTCTTCTTTCTTCTACTCCTCTATTTTTATCAATTGTTTATATCATCAATTTTTTCTTCTCTTTTTTTAATATTAAAATATGACCTATATTATAAAAAAAAGTTTTTTCAAACTTATTTTATTTTTTTTTTATCGATTTTATTTATTATTTAATAGTAATGAAATGGTGGTACAATAACAATAATTAAAATTGTTTATTAATTATTTTTAATAAAAAAACACCTTGAATAGTTAAAAATATATATATATATTATAATCGAAATTGCAAAACATTGTGCAATATGTGATTAGTCCACTAATATATACAGGTGTACCATATAACACGCAAAACCTTATATTGGTAGGTATTGAAATAATAAAAAGGCATGTGTAAATGTAAATGTAATTTTTATTATTACCATCCATTACCTTAAATTTAGAGTAAATGTTGGAAGTGGCCGCCATCTTCTTGAATACAAGCTTCAATTCTTTTTACAGCGTTTCTTGCAACTTTTTTCAAAGTTTCTGGCTGGATATTTAATACAGCTTGATCAATATTGACTTTCAATCGTTCAAGTGTTCGTGATTTGTTGCTGTAGGCTTTTTCTTTGAGGCAACACCGTACAAAAAAATCTGCCGCAATCAAATCTGGAGATCTTGGTGGTCACATGCCTCGACTGATAACACGATTACCAAAGAAATGCCTCGACGAAATCAGAAGTTGAACCTGCGTAGTGCGATGTCGCACCGTCATGTTGTAGCCGGCAGTGTCTGTCTTTCTCTTCGAAGAGTGCGATGAACCGGAATAAAATATCCTGATATCGTTCTGCATTAATGGTGTACTCGAAAAAAAATAGGACCGATTATTTTCTTCCGCGATATCGCGCACCACACGCCCGACTTCTGCGGGTGTAATTGTTTTTCGCGATAAACTTGGGGGATTTTCAGCGCTCCAAATTCTACTGTTTTGGCTGTTTACGTAGCCGTCCAATGAAACCGTGCTTCAACTGTGAAAAATAACGAATCCATAACACGTTAATTCCCTCGCGCAGAAATCCACGAAACCGTTGACCATATTGTAACCGTTTTTCTTTTTCGGGCTCAAGAAGTCGATGAACCGTTTGAATGCGATAAAGTCGTTATTGTAATCGTTTGGTCGCCCGATGAACAGTTGATTTAGACAAATTAATTTCAGCAGACAAACGTCTGATAGATTTATTTGGCGAGGTGAGTAATCGGTCTTTGATTTCAGCGACTGTATCTGTATTCAACACTGACGCAGATCTTTTGTGTTCCTTGTTATTAACAGAACCCGTCTCTCTAAATTTTGCAACTGACCTTAATACTGATGTTTTGTTAGGAGCCGGTTTATCCGGGTATTTATGGTGAAACAAATCTTGCACTGCCACCGCTGATTTCGTACTGAAGTACGACACGACAACGAAAACACGTTCGTGTAGCGAAAGCACCAACTTGTCTCTAGCGATACACTGAATGTTATGATTGCATTGTTGTTAGTATCGGTAGTGTTCTACTGCGTCGCCGCGATTTTCAGATTTTGGACGAGTCCATTTCAGTAACGAGTAGGGGAGTAAGCTTGACTTTTGAAATTTCATGGATGACTGATTGATTGGTTGCGTTTTACATGGGACACCCTGTATATAAATTACTATTTTATTCGGAATTATATATGTTATAATTTTATACAGATTGATTCACGAAAAATGTAAAAGAACCTTCAGGTTTCTAAAATTTACACATTCTTTTGTAATTTTGAAAATTTTATATCATTTAATATCTATTTAAAATCTGTCATATATTTAAAACATTTATTTAAAACTAATACAAGTTAAATTAACTAACTAACTATTATTTAAGTTTTATTAGATGAGGGGCCCGGTAACGACATAGTCAGGTCCGGTACACCTCTTCTCGGAAATTAAGAGGTAGGCGATAAAAAAAAAAAACATCGGCGGGGTGTCTGAACTGCCATGCCGGACGTACTGCCGGTAGGTGAGGAGGCCCTCTTAGAGTTAAAGGACGGACGCTCTCTTGGACGGAGCTTTACTTGATTGTATGTCCGGCCCAGGGAGTAAGGGATAATAAAAAAAAGTTTTATCTAAAACCTTTAATATGCTTATTTATTAACACATTTAATACAGGATGATTCAAAGAAACGGGAAATTTTGAAAGTTGTGTTGGTAGCCGTGGGCGATTGGTACCACTTGATAGATAAGTGGCGCCAGCCTCTCTAACCTAACCTACCATTTAATTGTCATGGATCCTTGGAATGGTACGCAACTTGCACCAACTTGACACCTTGCGATTTTCTTGTGGGTACATCAAAAGCGTTGTTTATAAACAAAAAATTCGCGACCTAAACCGCTTAAAAAACAGGATTAATGAAGCAATGACAACCAATAACGAAGAAAAGTTAACTAATGCTTAGAGAGAAGTTGAGTATCGTTTGGACATTTGTCGAACGACTAAGGGCGCACATATTGAAATTTATTAATTATGTAAAAAAAATGTTTGAGACGACAAATTTGAAAAATAAAAAACATAAACTGTAAGTAATTCTGTTTTAATTTAAACCATATTCAAAACCGCACCATTCTTTTATGATAACCTGTGTATATATATATATATATATATATGCCGGGTCTACTAGTAATAAATAAAAAGAAACATCTGTTTTTTCATACCATTTTTCGTTATCCGTGATTGCTAGCTTCAAGAAGATGCAATTTTTTAGTGCGATGTTAATTGTTAATACTTCTTCTTTTTTAACAGTATGTTTCTTCAATATATAACTTATTATTTACGAACCCGGCGGGGATGAAGTAATACCACTATTATTATTACATGAATATAGATAGATACGATCCACATGTTATTGGCTTTTTAAATCTTTCTCCAACAAATGTGTGTGTATATGTATATACACACTCGCGCGCACGCGCGATGAAATAAAACAACAATTAATTACGAGTATATATTAAGGAAGGTAATAACGTTATAATCAAATAATGATCACCATCCTTGTTTTCCTTCCAAAGTTTCCTGAACGAGTTGGTCTCCATAAATGTTAAAAAGAATTGGTGACATGCAGAATCCCTGTGGAACTCCTTTTCCCATCTTTACTGTTTCTGTTTCTTCTCATATTCGAACCTGTACCTTTTGTCCTACGTATAGTTCCTTAATAAATTTTTTATCCCTCCAATCCATTCCTCCTTTCCCTAAAAATTTTCATTACTTTATTCCCATTTAACGCTTTCTCTCAGTCAATGAAACATATGTAAAAAACTTTGTTTAAATATATCATTCTTTCTATCCAAACTCTTAAAACAACCTATTGCGTTTCCAGTACAGTTTATTTTTCTAAAACCAAACCGTTTATCATCTAACGTTCTCTCTCTCTCTCTCTCTCTCTCTCTCTCTCTCTCTTTCCTTTTATTCAATAGAGTATTATTCTTGTTAATGCTTTTTCGTCAAGTATAATTTACTGGTATGTAAATTATTAATTAATCATATAATTTTTTTTCCAGGATAAAAGGACCGCATTACATTACTGTGGTCAGTGCGAAGAACCGAACAATATGTGGGGTATATTAGTATCAAATGGAGCCGACACGAATGTAGTGGACAGTAGAAAGCACACGCCAGCATATTACATGGATCATCCCAATGAACTGGTGCTTCCGTCTTCTTCAGACAGTCATACTTATAATAATAATACTATGAGATATATAAACAATAGTAGTAGTATGATGGCAAATAGAGGTAAGTCAAACTATTTGTTTTTATTATTTTTTTTATTTATTAAACAATTTTCTTTTCTTTCGATATAGAAAAACGTACATCTGTTTGTTATTTTACATTTTCTATCCCAACTTTAAAAAAAAAAAAAAAACAATAGTTGATATGTGAAACATCTGGGATAAAAGAAAATATAAATCAAAAGTTGCTTTCTCTGAAAGTTATGATTTTTTTTTAAATCGGGTGTGCCTTTTTTTTTAGTTCGAAAAAAGTATTATAGATTTTTAAAAATCTATTGTACATTAATACATAAAAGTATTGCACATTAAAACGATTTAACATTTATCATTAAAAAAAAAAAAAGCTTACAACACCAAAGACGACTTTTCACGCGGCTAAACTCGTCATCCGGTAAAGTCCTTCAACTGTGGGTTTGTTTCTGATGCACACACACACACACACACACACACACACACCGTAATTTAAAATATTTATAATTTATTTAAATATATTTTGTCGTTTATCTTATTCAATGATTTTAACTTTTAAAGCGCGCGCACATAACGTATTTAATTCGCGCGGGTGAAACCGGTACTACTAGTGGCTACGGTCGGCACTAACTAAACTAAAGTAATTTGACAGCTTGCATAGAAAAAATTTTGCTTGAAACGTCGGTAGATTGGTGTAGCCGCAAGCCTAGCGCACCAGATACCGAGTCGACCGGGCGATCGAGTTCGAGATTCCGGCAGGACCGAAATATTATTCATTTATTTAATTCTACCGCACACCTGTGACGTCACTACATAGTATTTAAAGGATTTTTTGAGGTAGGGGTGCCGGTTTCGCAAAAATGTTTTTACAAATATTGTTTTTTAATTATTAAATAACGTGCATAAGAAAAATATAACCTTAATTAGGCGAAATCTCCTTGTTCTATAGCCTCACTACACTGACCATTTTTAATAAGTTGAAAATTTAATGGCATCAACGCCACATATAAGTAATCTGACAAAGTTTGATCAAAAGCGGTCCGGTAGTTTTGGAAATATTAGGTGATTTAGAGGCCAAAACCGGACACACACACGTACATATGAATATTAACATCCGGTTTTTGGGTTCTTTGTGCGACAAAACGCCAAGGATTCGGTGAAAATCGCATATGCCCAAATTGGATCGATTACAATATTTTCCTTTCTAGAGCGCTAACTAGATGGGAAAATACTTAACAATTGAAAATAAAAAAATCTATCTCGAGAGGTAAAACTTAAAGAGGCTTGTTTTCAGCCGCCTTTTACCAGTTACGTTGCTTCTAACATCTTGTCTGTTTCCTCAAGAGAATAGTTTATGATGAATAGCAATAGTGAGTGGGACACTACCACCAACAATAACTTAACCTAATAAAAAAATCCCTTTTGGCACGGCGGAAGGCGGAAGTAGATTTCACGGTGCTATGTAGAGGATAAAAAAGATTTCTATGATTTTTTTTTTGTCTTCAAAATCCAATTTTTTCAACTTCTTGGGCCAATGGTTGGTGATATCTAAAAACTTTACTTACATAAGTTTTAGGTCCTTATCCAAGGAATAGTAGAAATGAATTGGATATTTTACTTAAGAAAGTTATAGCAATATTTTCTTTTTTCGAATAAGCTCCCTATATCCACCCCCAGGTCCAATTTTAGTCGTTAACGAAGTCGACCAAGATTTTGGGACGAGTTATTTTTAAGAAACAATTTGAAAGTGATTGGCTCAAAATTACGGCAGTTATCGTGTCCACATTATATTATATAAACTTTTGAGCTGACGATGGTTTTGGGATTTTTGGGATGTGAAACGCGAAGATACGTTTAAATTTCCGGGAAGTCGAATCATGGTACCCATTACAATAGGTAGCTTTCTTATGAACTCTACCTAAAACAAAGATTTCATCGTAGCTTCTCGTGCAGAAATAAACGTCGAGAGAACATATCTACAGTTTGCGAATAGGGCACATTAGGTTCACTCATGGTTATTTGACGAGTCAAATGGACGCACCAATTTCTGCTCGTTGCGACTGCGATTGACTGTGCAGCAAGTACATGTAGATTGTATTTGTTATGCGACATTGCGTTGCAAGTTTAAACTAGGAGATAAGATGCAAATAATTCTTGTGTATAGTGAAGTGTTACATCTATTTTACGATTTCTTAGAGCCGTCCATTCATATTTAAATAAATAAATTACTGTTGTTTGTTCCAAATATTCGTGGAATTTGCTTTTTTTTCGAGATATGCAATGTAATATCTTAGTGTTATTTCGCTTTTAACGAGCGCAACAGGCTTTTTCATTTGAAAATGTTAATTTTTTTCTGTCGGGATTTATAGTTTAATAAATTTTTAACTGTTCAGATCTTTTAAAAGTATTTATTTACTTTTTATTGGCTTTTAATTTAATTTAAGAATTAAATTCTTAACCATTTGAATTACAAACCTAAAAAACCGAATTTTTGTGTTTTACGTCACATATCTTAAAAAACCTAATGGAGTTACAAACTCTAAGACTTATTTTATCGTATTTTCCAGCTGAAATTACATACGAAACCATCCATCTGACGCTTTAATTAGGTCCCAAAAATTGCAGTAAGGCTTCTTTTTATTAGAATAACTGAAATCCGGGCGAAATTTTTCGCTAGCTGTACACGGTTTCCAGACCTACGTTTATAAGAATTTTTTTAACATTATTTTCACCAGAAGAACATATACTGAAAGTTTCTCAGTTTCTTCGTTAGACACACTACGCATAGGCATATGCGTCAGTGTTTAATACAGATACAGTCACTGAAATCAAAGACCGATTACTCGCCTCGGCAAATAAATCGATCAGAAGTTTTTCTGCTGAAATTAATTTGTCTAAATCGACTGTTTATCGGGCGACCAAAGAATTACAATTACGACCTTATCGCATTCAAACGGTTCATCGACTTCTTGAGCTCGACAAAGAAAAACGGCTAAAATATTGTCAACGGTTCCGTCGATTTCTGCGCGAGGAAATTAATGTTACGGATTTGTTATTTTTCACAGATGAAGCACGGTTTCATTTGGATGGCTACGTAAACAGCCAAAACAATAGAATTTGGAGCGCTGAAAATCCCCACGTTTATCACGAAAAACAATTACACCCGCAGAAGTCGGGCGTGTGGGGCGCGATATCGCAGAAGAAAATAATCGGTCCTATTTTTTTCGTGTACACACCATCAATGCAGAATGATATCAGGATATTCTATTTCGGTTCATCGCACTCTTGGAAGAGGAAGACAGACACTGCCGGCTACAACATGACGGTGCGACATCGCACTACGCAGGTTCAACTTCTGATTTCGTCGAGGAATTCTTTGGTAATCGTGTTATCGATCGAGGCTTGTGGCCACCAAGATCTCCATATTTGACTGCGGCGATTTTTTTCGACGGGGTTACCTAAAAGAAAAAGCCTACAGCAACAAACCACGAACACTTGAATAATTGAAAGTCAATATTGAACAAGCTGTATTAAATATCCGGCCACAAACTTTGAAAAAAGTTGCAAGAAACTCTGTATAAAGAATTGAAGCTTGCATTCAAGAATATGGGGGCAACTTCCAACATTTACTCTAAATGAAAGGTAATGGATGGTAATAACAAAAATTACATTTACATTTACACATGCCATTTTATTATTTCAATACCTACCAATATAAGGTTGCGTTGCGTTTTATATGGGACACTCTGTATCTTAAGTTGTGCATATAAAAATTTGATTAAGATTAGTTTGAGTCGATTTTGAGTTACCCTCAATTTAAGTGAAAAAATTTTACTGGTTTGAGTTAGAAGCGCGATTCGTTTTGATGCTGGAAGTTAAAACAATATTAGCAATATTGTTCGGCGTATTCAGGTAGCGTTACCTATTTCGAAGGACATATCGAGGGACTGGATATGTAATCTAAGGGTTATGCTGACTGGTGTATTTTTCATATACGCCTATAGCAGCGAGTCACAATGATAAGCTAGTTAAAACTTTTATGCTTGTGAGTAGGGTCTACTCGTTCGTTAATCCGAACATACGTAGTGCGTACTCCTAAAATCAGTGCGTTTCTGACCGCAAAATTGTGAACGCGTCGGAATTTAATAATTTATTTCTGTTTTTTATTCCGTATAGTTTTATTTCATTTTAATTTACTTCTTGATTGTTTACTAATTTTAGATTAAGTTAAAAGGAACAAAATAAAATAACGAAAAATCGTTTCTTCCTGCGCAAAACTGCGCAAGAGTTTTTATAACCTGCAGCAGTAGAACAAAAAAAAAATAATAATTTAAAATTATTTTAAAATAATTTAGTATGTATAAATCTGACAAAATTTTGTGTAATTCGCTTAAATATCTTTTGAATATTTTAAACATTTACTAGCAAAAAGCAATGAATTAATAAAATTTAATATTCAACAGATTAAATAAAATTTCTGCCCTAAAAAACTAATTTAATATTCAGTTTTGACCCCGAAATTAATTTATTATAGATTACAACTTAAAAAAATAATAAATTTTTTTAACTTCCGTAAATGTGTATAAGTTATTAGGGTATCAAACTTTATGAATATAAAATTATATATTTAAATATTAAAAAAAAATAGGTTAACCATTCATTTTTATTATTTAATATTTAATGTTATACGATATAAAATGCGTATTTTAACAAATCAGGTTACATTATGAATATATAAAATATTACTAAACGTTTTATAAATATTTAATATTATGGTACACCGAATTTATTATAAAATACGTATATATAAATTAATATTATATAAAACAATAATATGAGATTTTGTTTATACTATATATTGTAAAAATTCACGTCAATCCGGTATTAAGAGTCGTTGACATTACCGTTTCTATTAATAAATAATAATACAGTTCGTGTTCTAATAAATTTCAATTAATTCCACTTCTATATAGTGTAGTAGTCGCCAAATATTTCTTTCATTCAATTCGTAAAAACATGCTAACCATAAATAAATATATATTTATATAGAAACAGAGAAAATAATAACAAAAATATTTTAAAAAAAATCATGACGTCAAAAGTTTTGACTGACGTCAAAACTCGGGTGACTAATGTTTTACGTAAGAGCGACGATTTATTACGTAAGCATTGTTTCAAAAAAATTAAAATTAACATATAAATATTATTACGTCATTCGATTTAAAAAAAAATAAATTTCTTAACTTAAATCTAAAAAAAACTCCCTTTTTCATAAATTTCCAACATCAGTCATGAACACCGTACTCTCAAATTCTACATACAGATTGAAACGGAAACATTTTTAAATTATTTTTTGGGTTTTTCTTTAATTTTCCATGATTAAATAACCACCAAAGCTAATAATATATTTTCTATGTTAAGTACTTTTTTTTACTTTTCTTAACTTAATTCTTTTATCAATTGTTTAACCTCCGGGATTGTTTTTGTTTAACCTGTCTGGGACCACCGTTAGATATTACTTCAGAGAATGAGATGGATGATGATTTTTAGCGTGTGAGAATTCCATCCATGACCGGGATTCGAACCTGGGACCTCTGGATAAAAGGCCGAGACGTTACTACTCGCGCCACGAAGGCCGGCGGAACCACTCCATTGTCAAAACTTATTGTACTGGTACTTTTAAATTTTTGTTAATGACACGTTTAGTCAACACCCCTCCATATATTTATATTCTTAATCTTTTAATTTGATTTATATATTTCCTTTTTTCAATAAGTTTAGGTTCTTGTAAAGGACATGTGCTTGATCGTTTTATTGTTACTTTTTAAAAATTTTCTAAAATGTTCATTCTTCTTCCTTTAACACACGAGTGGATTAATTTCACTGATTATTTCATTTTCATCAGGGCATGTCCTTTTATTAAATGCGTTGCGTAATTAGAATCTTATTTTTTTTTTTATCAGATCTCATGAGTTAATTAATTATGTCTTAATTTTAATTAAGATCTCATGTCTCTTAATTTTTTTCCTGATTGTCTAATGTATGTTTGTATTGCATTTACATTTTATTTTGTATATACCATTACTTTGTACACAGTACTAGCTCTACCCGCCACGCTTCGCTGTGGCACATTGTGGTTGCAATGGATGAGAAATAAAACAAAGCATACGTTTCATAGAAGTTTAATTTTATACTTGTGGATATACAATATTTTTTGTTTTTCGACTGTCTGCGTAGATATAAAGGCTATCTGGTTTCCCGACTAGGGAACACGCAACATACAGTTGCCCATGTGAGAAGCATCCGAATTTAAATCTAAACCACACAATTCTTCTAAAGATTGACCTTGAGCTTTATCGATTGTGATTGCAAATGCCAATCGAATTGGGAATTGCAATCTTTTAAATTAAAATGGCGTATCGGTCGGGATTATGGGTATTCGAGGAATGAGGACATCTTCACCTTTGAAAGGCCCCGTTAAAATCGTTGCTTCCACTACGTTATTCATCAATTTCTTAACTGCAAGTCGCGTGCCGTTGCAGAGTTTTGGCTGATTAATATTCCACCAACAGGATAATTGTAATTTTTTAATCGAACCGTTGCTAGAATCAATCTAATGAGGAATGTTTTCCCAGTTTCTCCTGGCGCATCCAAGAAGGTCCCCCCAACTCCGTCATTTATCATTTGCATTATGCCTTTCTATTCACGCGTTAATTTGGGAATGTTTGATCGGACATATGACTGAACATCACCGATGTTGTAACTCTGTTCACGGCGTAAATCCACATCAAATGAAGCAATCGGAGCTCGGGTGGGCGCTGGCATTCCCAATCGACTAAGAACTTTATTTGCAACAGCTAAGCGCTTGTCTTCAATATTTATCAATGCTTCGTTGTAAATGCCTTCTGTAAATTCCACGGTCATATTGGTATTTTCTAGGCGTACTCTATGCAAAATATCCTCAGCCATATGCGATCGATATCTTTCCCATAATTCTGTGGGAGATGAAGGGAAGCAAGCGGTCAATATAATTGCGAATAATGCGCGAATTTGGTTTGGATGTGCAGTGTTGCACGCGTCATTAATACATATATCACACTGTTGGTCGTTTTCTAATAAATTCAGAGCTTGGTGAAAGGCGCAGCTCAATCACGACACGATCACACAAAAGTACCTCGATTAAAGTGAATATTTAATTCAGACAGTATAATAATCTAAATCAGATGTAAGTGGATACGTTTTTTTTTTTTTTTTTTTGTTAATAAACAATGCAATTGGGAACAGGTATTATTTCACATGTGACTGCGGTTGTCGTTAGCTAGTATGGCGAGTGTTCCCCTCGCTCGCTTCCGGCAGATGGCGCGGTCACTGGTACACAGCTGACCGTTAAAAAAACTGTTTTCTCACGGTCGCGGGTATGCGACTGATGCGAAAAATAGATAAAAACAATCTTTGATGCGGGTTATATATCGTGTTAAAATTTGAGCTCAATCGGTGCAGATCATTTTGAGTTTTTGAAGCCGTACATAAACGAACTTAACATTTATATATATATATATATATATATATATATATATATATATATATATATATAGATATACTTTTCTTCTATGCTAATATTAAAAATCTAATGGAATTAGATTTTTATGTTAATTTACTCCATCTAAAGGTTTTTTATTTTTTTATTTTTTGTTTTAATTTAATTTAATTTATTTTTATTTTTATTAATTTTTCTGATCATTTCTTTTCGATACTCGTTATTTTCTGCTATATGAAAAAATAGTGTTTCTTTATACGCTAATTAATTATAATATATGGATGTAATCTATCATTTATCTGAAAGCCGCTAATTTTTCTCCATTGGGCGATTCGAATTGCAAGCTATGATGTTATTTGTATAAGTTTATTTTCTGTGTATTTCACAATCTAAATTATTATTTCTATTTATTGTTAGGTCTAAAAAATTAACTGTTTTGTCTTTTGTTCATTTCTTCCAGAATTCTTTTCTTCATTATTATTTTTTAGCGATTAAAAAATCACTAATAGAGTGCCATACACGTACCTAAAATATTCTAAACATCTGTATTTTTTCATGATATCTGGTATATTCTCTTCTTCCATATTATGTAGGAATACATCGCTTAGTATCGCTAATAGTGGGTTACCCATGCCTAATCCATCCTTCGTTTTATATATTTTATTATTAAACGTCGATAAAGAATAATAGAAATATAAAAAAGGACCAATACAATAAGTTTTGACAATGGAATGGTTCCGAAACGCGTCAACAAGTGATAAAAGAATGAAGCTAAGAAAGGTAAACGGTAGTACACAACATAGAAACTGTAGTGATCTTAGCAGAAAAGATTATAGTAATTATACATCTTAACTACAATTCCAATAATCGATTATTATAAGCTGCTACTTCTATACTTGTTCTAAACTTTATAGAATTACTCTTACAGTAAAGGGATTTAATTCAACATTCAAGGGAAAAAACCCTTTCGGCACGCTGGAAGGCGGAGGTAGATTTCACCGGTGCTAAGTAGAGGATAAAAATGATTTCCAACTTAAAGTTAAGAAAAACATTAAATTTACTCAACACGAAATTGATTTTATGTGAAAAAAGTTTCACATGTTTAGGATACGACAAGCCCCATCTTCTTATAGTTCCAGAAACATTTTTGGTCATCCCTTGCCATAAGGGGTTTGTCATATCAAAAATTGTTACAGATAAAAGTTTTAGATAATGTTTAGAGGAATAACGACCACTTTTCATAAAGATAAGAATAGTGTACCTCCCTTAATAGAAAAGGGAGGTATTGATTTTTTGGTCTTCGATAAATTTTTGCACCCCCGTGGACAAATGGTTGGTGATATCAAAAAACTTTACTTACAAAGTTTTAGGCCCTTATCTAAAGAATAGTAGGAACTTTAAACGAATTCGATATTTTACTTAATAAGAAAGTTATAGCGATTTTTTGTTTGTTTTGGTCATCCCTTGCCTGTAAGGGTTGGTGTCTCAAAAATTGTTTGAAACAAAAGGTTTTAGATAATATTTAAATTACTAACGACCACTTTAAAGCGATTTGATGATGTGCCTATTAAGGGAGGTATGATTTTTTTTCTCTTCGAAACCCCGTTTTTTCCATCCCCTGGGCCAATGGTTGGTGATATCAAAAAACGTTCTTACGTAAGCTTTAGGCCCTTATCCAAAAAATAGTAGGAACTTTAAGTGAAAGTTAAAGATATTTTACCTAAGAAATTTATAGCGATATTTTGTTTTCTTCGAAAAAGCCCTTCCCATTTCCACCACCATAGTCCGATTTTGTCCGACATTTTGAGACGAGTTTTTTTAAGGAACAATTTGAAAGTAATCAAAATTACAGCAGTTATATATATATATATATATATATTTTGAATTGACGACAGTGGTTTAAGGGTCTGGAAGATGTGAAACGCGAAGATAAGTGGAAATTTTCCGGAAGTCGAATCATGGTACCCATTAAAATAGGTAGCTTTCTTATGAAATCTACCTAAAAACACTAAGTTATTTAAAAAATAATTTATACGGATTTACAATGTTTGTTCATACCGTAATTAAATTAAAAATCTTATTTATTATAATATGGCCGGTAAATTGATATCACACATACTTTTCATTCAATTGGTACAGGGTTAGAATCCAGACATTGATCTGATATTTTTCATATCATAAATAATAGTTAAAATAATCATCGCTATTACTTGACCTTTATCTGTAGTCTGAATAAATAAAAATGGTTCTATAGATAATAAAGGTTCCTTATTGTTCAATATTTAAATTAGTTGACAAAAACTAAAACACTAGTCAAATAATTCGTAACTCTTTAAAGTAAACACTTTCCAAGTACTGAGATTTAAAAGGTAATACGCCAATGACGTGGCATATTTTCAAAGTAATTTTAGTTTTGAATTTGCCGCCTGCATATGCATTTGCCTGCAGATTGCGCTTCGATAGCTCTCAACTATTCCAATCAATAGTCAGCTGTTAGTAACAACAGTATAATCATTTTTATTTTCTTGGCATCATAGCTCTAAATTTATGCTGCAATGAGAAAAATAATCAGTTAAAAGATTAGGTATGGTTTTTTTTTTTATTTCTCGACCTTTCATGACCCAGGGATCCCCCCCCCCATAAATAGTGAGGGGGTTGTACGTGTGTTGACGTGTTCGAACCTTAATAACTTTTAATTGGATTAACCAATTTTGATTGTACAGAGATTCGTGGATATGGAATAATTTGTTGGTAAAGTTTTAAGATCAATAACTCCAAGGGGTGAGAAGATTTTTGGGGGGGGTCAATTATCTTAAAATTTTTCCAACATAACCCGCTAAAAAATTATCCCAAAATTCACCCTGCCCCAAAAAAAGATATTTTTTTGACAATAAATATAAAATTTATTGTATATTTTTAACAAATTAAAAAAAATATATATATTCTTAGGCATAAGAGTAGTGCAAGCGACCCCCCCCCTCCCCCAAAAAGAAAAAAATACTTCGGAGGCAATATTGAGGGGGGGGAGCCGATAAGAGTTTAGATTTTTTGAATTTTTTAAAACTTTTATATCAATAAAAATTTATATAATAAACTGTTTAGTAATAATATTTACAATCATAATTCACCCCCACCAACCGTAGAAAAGAAATCATTAGTAATTTTTTATTGGTTGCACATTTTTTTTTTTAGTGCAATTTGTTTTAATTTCTTCCATTTATCACAGCAAACGTAGAAGAATCCAATTATTTCCTTGGAAAGTAATTTTTCACGTGGAGAACAGAAAAAACCCACAAAAAAAATTCAAAAAATTTTTGAATTTCGGTTTATTTAAACATTAATGATTATTTTTCAATAAAACTTTACCCCTCGCCAAAAAAAAAAAGAAATAGTAGGTAAACATTTAAATTAATTTTTCATCAAAAATTAATTTAAATATCAGGAAAAGATTTTTGAAAGTGTATGTTTGGAGTGTCGCTTTATATGGAAATAAAACTTGGACAATCGGAGTATCTCAGAAGAAAAGATTAGAAGCTTTTGAAATTAATTGCTACAGAAGAATGTTAAAAATCAGACGGGTGGATAAAGTGACAAATGAAGAGGTATTGCGGCAAATAGATGAAGAAAGAAGCATTTGGAAAATATAGTTAAAAGAAGAGAGACTTATAGGCCACATACTAAGGCATCCTGGAATAGTTGCTTTAATATTGGAAGGACAGGTAGAAGGGAAAAATTGTGTAGGCAGGCCACGTTTGGAGTATGTAAAACAAATTGTTGGAGATGTAGGATGTAGAGGGTATACTGAAATGAAACGACTAGCACTAGATAGGGAATCTTGGAGAGCTGCATCAAACCAGTCAAATGACTGAAGACAAAAAAAAAAAGCGTGCAGAGCGTAATAACCTTAATTTAGTTTCAATGAATATTTTACAGGAGAAAACACATAAATGTAATCCTTGAAAAAAATTGGAAATAAATGACGGTGTTTTGAATATTTAATATTAAGCTTTTTATTGTGCTGGAGTAAGATATGAAACAATCATTCGCGAAGTACAGTCGCAACTAGTAGTTGAATGTGCGTTCTGTTCGCCCACGCGGGCATAGTTTAATATTGCTTTTCATACACAGTTTTATCAGATTACTTTATACTTATTTAATATTATAAATTATAATTTTTGTAAATACTATTATTATTACTACTGTTGGTGTTATTTTCATATATTTTTATTCACAATATTTCTATATCAAAGACTAAACTGTATAAAAAGAATAAAAAAAATCTGAAGATTTTTTTCGTGTGTGGTACACGACTTCCTTGTTTTAAATGTAAAATTTTATTTCATTGATAACTTTTGATATATTTTTTTTTTTTCTATTTAATTATAGCAAAAATCATTTTTACAATCAGAGATTACTATAATTATTAATAAATCAATATATTTAATTTAAACAAAAAAGGATGATTCGAACCGATGTCCTTTTCCCTGATAAGATCCAAAATATTATATTAATTAAAATTTCATTTGGTTATAACTCTGGAACCAACGAAAATAAGTACTACTTGTTGAGAATCTCTAAATGAGGGCTTATTACTGCAAATAAAGTGCCATAAATTTTTATAAACGAAATCGCAAAATATTAACTTTCGGTTAATTTCGCTTCTGCTTTACCATCTCGTGCGGATTCTCAAGTAGATACAAACACTGACGTGAAACACGTTACCGCTTTAACGAAATTTTCCTTCACCACCAAAAATTAACCGCGGTAAGAACCTGTCTTTATTCCATATCAAATAAGAACATATCATAGAAATCTATATATTTTAGAAGAACAGCTTATACCAGATGTAATGGGTGTGGTTTTAAACACAGGCCAAACAGTCATATGAGGTTTCGCTGAAAAGCCTTTTTGATTTCCTTTCGCATTTTTCTCTAAAGTATGTAATCGCCCTAGTCCCTCCCCCTTTCCTTTGTCTGGGCATTTCTCTCATCACCACCCCATTCGGTTGTCCTAAAGCATCATAAGACCGAATGTCCGTACTACAAATGGCTGCTGTGCCTCAAAACGGTTTAGCGACCAATATCCTTACCTAACTAACGCGCCCGAACTTGTGCCGCGTCCCTTCCCCTTACATAAACACAATCGATTCTTCAAATCGTTTATGTTCTTAGCCGATGGTAAAGAAATCTTGAAACAGACGCTAAACTGTTATTTCGCACTCTGTATTATTAACTAACAGAACACAAAACTCCGTCGTCTGTTGTATAAACGCCATGTTGTTTAAGAATGAGGTTGGCGTACGTTTGAGCGATACTATTGCAATCTGGCGGCTGGTATTTGAAACTTTATGACGCGCCCTTTTTTCAAATGGTGTAAATTTCATTCACTGCACATGATGCAAGGTTGCACAAATGTATGGTTTTAAAATCGGGTTATTCTTTTTGATACACTCTGTAGATTAAAATATTCGTTGATTAAAAAAAAAAAAAAACTAAAATACAAAGAGAATAAATAAAGAAACAAAAATATCAATAGCAGACAATGACCCATCGTACGTAATAAATAATAGATAAGAGGAAATATATTGGGTACATCAAAACAATTTCCTTTTTTATTATACAAACGAATCAATAATGTAACAAAACTAACATTAATATAAAATTACAATTTTCATTTCACCAATTTAAAAATTAAATCCATCATTACGTATTCAATACTATTTTTCTTTAAAAGATTAATAATCTAACCCCTCTCAGCTCATAAGAAAAAAAAAAATATCTTGTAAAATCAATTGTTTTAAAATTTTAATATGCATTCTTCGCTTCGCGAATGAAACTGGTAAACTTTTGTTTGAAACTGAAATAAATATAAATTTTCTTAAATTTTATCCAATTTCGCTAAAATAAAATATCTGATTTGGACACCACGTGACTACCTCGTATGCCTAATAAATAAATTACATATTTTTTATATTTTTTTCATACTTTTTTTTGTTATTATAGAATTATTATTAATTGAATTTTTTTATAATCAGAGGTTATCCCTTGCCGTAAGGATTTGTCATATCAAAAATTGTTTCGGACAAAAGTTTTAGGTAATGTTTAGAGGACTAACGACCACTTTAAACCGATACGATACAGTGCCTATTAAGGGAAGTATGATTTTTTTGCCTTCAAAACCCCATTTTTTCAATCCCCTAAGTTTTAGCCCTTATCCAAAAAAAGTAGTAGAAACTTTAATTCGATATTTTACTAAGTAAAATCTTACAATTCCAGCAATATTTTTGGTCATCCCTTGCAGTAAGGGTTGGTCATATCAAAAATTGTTTCAGACAAAGATTTTAGGTAATGTGTTTAAAGGACTAAAGACCACTTTAAACAGATTCGATACTGTGCCTATTAAGGGAAGTATAATTCTTTATCGTCTTCGAAGCCCCATTTTCTCAAACTCCAAGGCCAATACTTAGTGATATAGAAATTTTAGTTATATTCGTTTTAGGCCCTTATCCAAAAAAATAGTACAAACTTTAAACGAATTCGATATTTTACTTAATAAGAAAATTAGAGCGATATTTTTTCCTCGAAAAAGCCCTCCCATTTCCACCCCCATGGTCCGATTTTGGCGTTAAAGAACCCGATCGTGATTTTGCAAGGAATTATTTTTAAGGAACAATTTGAAAGCGATTGGCGCATATAAATGTATATAATTATATTTGAGCTAACGATGGTTTTGGGGTCTGAGGGATATGAAACGTGAAGATATGTCGAAATTATCCGGAAGTCAAATCATGGTACCCATTACAATAGGTAGCTTTCTTATGAAATCTACCTAATTGAAAAAATATTGAGAATAAGCAAGTAAAAAAAATTACAATACAGGGTTATCATAAAAGAATGGTGCGGTTTTGAACATGGTTTAAATTAAAACAGAATTACTTACAGTTTATGTTTTTTATTTTTCAAATTTGTCGTCTCGAACATTTTTTTATATAATTAATAAATAAATTAATTAATTAATATGTGCGCCCTTAGTCTCTCGACAAATGTTCAAACGATACTCAACTTCTCTCCAAACATAAGTTAACATTTCTTCGTTATTGGTTGTCATTGCTTCATTAATCCTGTTTTTTAAGCGGTTTAGGTCGCGAATTTTTTGTTTATAAATAACCCTTGTGATGTACCCCACCCTCCAAGAAAAAAATCGTAAGGTATCAAGTCTGGACTACTTGGAGACCAAAGTACGGGTCCTTGCCGGCCTATCCATCGATCTCCAAATTTTTCGTTCAAAGCGTCCGTGACCGATGCATTGAAGTGCGGGGGAACACCATCTTGTTGGAAATGTTTTCCAAGTTGATGAATGTTTTCGAGTTCATCCGGCTGAGGAAAGCAATAATCGGTTAACATGTCAAGATACAAGACTCCATTTATTGTTTTTTTCAGCAAAGAAGAAAGGCCCTATTACACGATTTTTCATCGCACCACACCAAACATTAACTTTAGGCGAATCGCGTTGTTTCTCAATAACTGCGTGAGGGTTTTCAGAGCCCCATATTCGTGAATTGTGTCTGTTAACGCATCCATTCATTCACATGGGATGTAGCTTAGTCTGTAAAAATTATATCGCCTAAAAATGATTCGTTTTCACTTATTCTATCCGACATTTCAACAGCGAAATTGTAACGTTTTACACAATCATCGGGTTTCAATTCCTGCAGTATCTGGATTTTATAAGCGTGTAATTTCAGTTTTTTACCTAAAACTTTGTGAACTGTTGATTTTGGAATACCTAATTCGACACTTCGACGGGGGATGGACTTTCCAGGACTTCTAATTGCCGATCGTCTAATTAGTTCAACCGTTTCGTCTGGTACACTTGGTCTGCCGGTTGATTTCTGTTTCTTAACCGATCCGGTTTCTTCGAATCGTTTGAACCGACGCGTTATGTTATTTTTGTGTGGTGGATCTCTTCCGAATTCACATCGAAACGCACGTTGAACTAAAATTACGGATTTTAATTCAGTCATCAATAAAACACACTTTGCTTTGTCTTTATCTGAGAACATATTAACTCACTAAACTCACCGCAACTACAATACAAGAACTGACGTTGTGGTTACAACTGCTGATAAACAAACTTTTGGGTTGGAGGATTTCAGGGATTTCCCTACAATCTTCCTATGAATTACTGAAACCGCACCATTCTTTTATGATAACCCTGTATTAAAAACAAATTTAATTTTTTTTTCTGGTCTTCCACCTACAAAATCACCAACCATTTATATATGATTTATACAGGGAGAATAGAGTGGTTTCACTAGTAAATACTCTGAGGGTACTAAGAAATCTATAGTTAAAATTTCCTAATTAATTCTGAAAATTTCGCGCTTATCGGAAACAAATGAAAAAAAAAAGTTTTTCTTACGGTAAAGAGCCTAATTATTAAAAAAAAGTATATATGTGAAAAAACAGCCCGCAACAGTGAAAATATTAAAATTAAAAAAAAAAATCATATAAATTTTCATTTTCAAACGAAAGATTTATCAAGTACAATCAAATATATAAAAAGAAAACAAAAAAACAACAGACTTTATGTAAAGTAATATTTTTAATACTATACACATGTTTTAGACAATTTATAATTTTAAAATATATATATATATATATATATATATATATATATATATATATATATATATATATATATATATATATATTTAAAATATATATTTAAAATATATATATTTAAAAAAAAGAAGAAATAATATTACTTATTTAAATGTGCAGACAGTTAACAGATTTATACTTAAAAAGAATTCAAACTGAATTACAATACAACAAACGTTTGACACGAACACGCAAAGATTTTATTTCGTACATATATCGATAAATGTCATTAACTGCGAGTGCATGCGCGTGTGCAAAACGATTTTTTTTTACACAAACTTATTTTTCTTTAAATGAAAATCCATCCCTTCCTTTTATTATTACTAACTTTATATCTCTAATGGTCATCCCCTACTATACCAACCTTCATTACGATGAGATAAATAATTAATTAATAAAAAAAGGTAAAAAAGTTATTTATTTTTTCCCTTTTTTAACATAAGTTGGTAATCTGTTTTTATATTATATTATTAATACAAAAGGTAGCAGTTACAAAAACGAAAGAGAAAAAACTATTCGTTTATATACTAAAACTACAATAACATCTAACAGTATTCTAAAACATACCATTGTGTCGTATTATTCTGTATTGAATGTTTTAACAGCTATCGTTCAATTGTATAACAATAATGACATTAGGATAACAATTCAGTTTGTATTATATTTTATTACGTAAAAAGTATACTATAGATTTTTTTCGTGTTGTTATAAAAATAATGTAAATAATCAGCAATAAATTATTTTTGTAACGCAAACAAATATTTTCTCAAAGGTATTCGAAAAAGAAAAATCAAAAACGAAAAAAAAATGAAGAAGAAAAAAGAAATATCAGGTAAGGGTAAACAATTTTTAGATTTTAATTATATTTTACGCGAATCGTAGTTTAGAATAAACACTTAACGCACCCCTACTCGGAAAAATTTGTCATAAAAAATTATCATATTTTGCTAAAAAAATAGTCATACACAATTTTTTTTCATTAATCATGGGTAAAATTACAAATACCTTTAAAATTTTAAAAAGTATATCTATAAATAAAAGCCACGTATCATGTACATACCCTAAAATTAAATAGCTAATCAAAAACAGAACAGTAGTTATAAAGTGTATTTGTGTATATACTAAGGGCCTTTATTTTGTAGCGGTAGCTTTGTTGCTTATCGATATTAACTACACTTCTGTATTAATCAAATACGTACAGCACACACTTGTTTATCTCACCTCTTTATATAGTTTGAATAGTTAAAAAAAGTAATGAACCAATTAAAAGTACAGAGTGTCCCATATAAAACGCAACCCAACCTTATATTGGTAGGTATTGAAATAATAAAAAGGCATGTGTAAATGTAAATGTAATTTTTGTTATTACCATCCATTACCTTACATTTAGAGTAAATGTTGGAAGTTGCCGCCATCTTCTTGAATACAAGCTTCAATTCTTTATATAGCGTTTCTTGCAACTTTTTTCAAAGTTTGTGTCTGGATATTTAATACAGCTTGTTCAATATTGACTTTCAATCGTTCAAGTGTTCGTGGTTTGTCGCGGTAGGCTTTTTCTTTGAGGTAACCCCGTAGAAAAAATCCGCCGCAGTCAAATCTGGAAGATCTTTGTGGCCACAAGCCTCGACCGATAACACGATTACCAAAGAATTTCTCGACGAAATCAGAAGTTGAACCTGCGTAGTGCGATGTCGCACCGTCATGTTGTAGCCGGCAGTGTCTGTGTTCCTCTTCCAAGAGTGCGATGAACCGAAATAGAATATCCTGATATCGTTCTGCATTAATGGTGTACACGAAAAAAATAGGACCGATTATTTTCTTCTGCGATATCGCGCACCACACGCCCGACTTCTGCGGGTGTAATTGTTTTTCGTGATAAACGTGGGGATTTTCAGCGCTCCAAATTCTATTGTTTTGGCTGTTTACGTAGCCGTCCAAATGAAACCGTGCTTCATCTGTGAAAAATAACGAATCCATAACATTAATTCCTTCACGCAGAAATCGACGGAACCGTTGAGAATATTGTATTCGTTTTTCTTTGTCGGGCTCAAGAAGTCGATGAACCGTTTGAATGCGATAAGGTCGTAATTGTAATCGTTTGGTCGCCCGATGAACGGTTGATTTAGACAAATTAATTTAAGCAGACAAACGTCTGATCGATTTATTTAGCGAGTCGAGTAATCGGTCTTTGATTTCAGCGACTGTATCTGTATTCAACACTGACGCAGATCTTTTGTGTTCCTTGTTATTAACAGAACCGGTCTCTCTAAATTTTGCAACTGACCTTAATACTGATGTTTTGTTAGGAGCTGGTTTATCTGGGTACAAATCTTGCACTGCAACCACTGATTTCGTACTGAAGTACGACTCGACAATGAAAACACGTTCATCTAGCGAAAACACCATCATGTGTCTAGCAATACACTGAACGTTATGATTGCATTGTTGTTACTATCGGTAGTGTTCTACTGCATCGCCGCGATATTCAGATGTTGGACGAGTCCATTTCAGTAACGAGTAGGGGAGTAAGCTTGACTTTTGAAATTTCATCGATGAGTGATTGATGGGTTTCGTTTTATATGGGACACCCTGTATTTACACCTCAAGTGTATTATTTGAGTTTGATAGAGCTTTTTTGTACCGGTAGTTACTACTTATTAGCGACAAAAGTACGCTGCTGTATTAATCAAATACAGCACACATTTACCTCACCGCTCCACTTCGTATCGTAATTATACACAATTCGAACATTATATATATATACATACGCACGCACACATACACACACTCTCTCAAAAAGTGTTTTCGAAAGGTGGGCTGGCTATTCTTTTTCGGATTCTACTTTTAAAACTAAACAAAAAATAAACTTAGGAAAAACTGGATTTCTTTTTCGTTCTCCCACTGTCCATTTTGTTAAGGCAAGAAGATGTCCTCCGTTAAAGCCATTGCTGGCAAGGAACGGAGGGGTTGGTGTAGCGACCTGACACGATACGAGGCGGGATCTTCTCCCCTCGGGGGGGAATTGAGATGTCCATTTTGTTATTTTTATATAAAAATTTATAATCTCAAGTTCGGATTGACGAAATCACATTAATCTGGTAAGCGCGTCTTTGTAATTAAATACCTTGGCAAATTACAAAATGGGCGGCCATGTTTATTTTTCAATCCGTTATATCAATGTAAATATTAGTTTTATCAAAATATATGTTATTTGCTAAAATATTAAGCCTTTTATTTCGTACAAAATGACATTTTACTTTTTAAAATCGGTTAACAAATAACCGAATTATGGTAGAAAATTGATATAATTTTCTGTGTTTTCATGTCCTCCACTTAACGTTCAATTCGATTAAATATTAATTGTTTTTATTAACTGTTAATTCTAATATTGTAAATAAGTATAAATTAAGTAATAATTTTCTCACAATAAAATTTAATATTGCATAATAATAAAACGATTAATATTAATTTTTCACTTTTGAATAATTTTACACAGCGACTATTACTATTGATCATGTTGACAATGTAAAAATGAAGCTTCCTTCAACAGGAATGGTATTCAAAACTGTTTGTGACGGTTTTGAATACCATTTATAATTTCATACCATTTTTTTTTAATACCATTTTATAATTTCGACATATCTTTGCGTATCACATCACGTAGACCCCAAAACCACCGTCAGCTCAAAAGTTTCACTTTCTTGTGGACACGATAAATGCTGTAATTTTGCGCTAATCATTTCAAATCTATACATAAACTATAACGACCCAAAATTTCGGTCGAGTTCGTTAATGGAAAAAATTGGACCATGAGGATGAAATGAGGGGGGCTTTTTAGAAAAAAAAAAAATATATATATATAACTTAAATTTCTTAGCAAGTAAAATATCGAATTCGTTTAAAGTTTCTACTATTCTTTGGATAAGGGCCTAAAACCTATCAAGTAAATTTTTATCGCCAACCACTGGTCCAGGGGGTTGAAAAAATTGAGTTTCGAAGACAAAAAAATCATACTTCCCTTAATAGGCACAGTATCGAATCGGTTTAAACTGGTCGTTAGTCCTCTAAATATTACCTAAAACTTTTGTCCGAAACAATTTTTGATATGATCAACCCTTACGGCAGGGATGGACAAAATATTGCTGGAATTGTAAGAAGATGGGGCTTGTCTTATACTAAACATATGAAACTTTTCTTCACATGCAACCGTTGTCGTATTCAGTAAATTTGAAGTTTTTCTTAACTTTAAGGTGGAAATCTTTTTTATCTACTACTTAAAACCGATGAAATCTACCTCCGCCTTCCGTGCCGAAAGGAATTTTTTGTATTGTATACGCTATAACTTTTGATACGTAAAGGATTTCTGAGGAAAAAAAAAATTTGAGACGATTTTTTTTATCGAGGGTTCCCTTGCAGTAAATAAATAAAATGCATAATTTATAATCAAAAATTCATAACCACCGAACCGATTTTATTTTTACAATCATATTATTGATATTCAAATATAAATACCGGGTGTTTAAAAAAGGATTTCACAAATTTAAAAGCATATAAAAATTTACTGAGATAACAAATCCGATTGAGATGTCATTTTCATGTAAAACATATCAAATTTGTCACCCAACAATTTGATTCGAAATGGCTACCATTTGTAATGCGACATACATTCCATCTGAAGTCGATTTCATTCCAGACTGTAGCCAGCAAGTGGGGCGTTACCTGTACAAGAGGTGGAGGAACCCCATTTAAGACGTCTAGGCAGTGTCGGGCTCGCTAACAAGTTCCGCAAGATGTTATTAAATGCGTATGTGTTCCTGCGCACTACCGACTAAATCTCCACCCCTAGCTACTCAAACTTCCTGGACAACTGGTGTGCGTTACTTCAGGAGGAAGGGAATACGCCCTCACACACATTCGAACACCACAGTTAACCAGACACCGACCTTAGTTCACCACCAAGTCTTAGCTCAACAAGATTAGCAGGCAAAGGCGGTAACATAAATTCCATAATATTTAATGAAATCCCATGAGAAAAAATCTACCAGGATCAAATCTAGGGAACAAGGTAACAAATATGAGGTAGTAAACAGGTACAAAATACATGCGATTGGTCCTCCACAACCAATCCATCAATCTGGGAATCTAGTATCAAGAAAATTTCGGACTTCTAATTCCCCCTCCAGTCTTGCTGATAATAATGGATGCCATCTTGGTCGGAATCGTTTAACTGTGGAATAAAAAAAATTTGAAGCATGTCCAGATAAACTATACCATTTATCGGTTGCCTCATGTAAGAAAAACTGGCCGTTTTATCTGGAAGAAAACAACTTGTCTCAACGAAGGTTTGGTGTCAAGAGTAATTGTATGCCTACTTGGAGGCCCAAGTAGGCATACGGTACCAGTAGGGATCCTTCCCTACCCGTACTCTCAACAAAAATTACGTTGAAATGCAAATCGTGAAGCCAAAATATACAGCGATTAAGTTCCGCACTAAGAAAATGTATCTGGTGGCCGATTTCGGTACTAATAAACTACGCGAGTCAAAACTTTGTTTTTTGCTATGAAATGAGACCTCAACTGAATCTGTAAGTTGGAATGGAATGGAATGCAAAGTTGGCGGGAGTTTATTTCTCCCTACGGATCGCAGAACCTGGACAGAGTCCCTTGCTGCTGGATGATTCTAATCGGGCGTGTTTTTAAAGAGTTTATTTTAAGTTACGGGTCTAATTTTTCAAGTTTTGTTTTATTTAATATTTAGTATTTTAAGGACGGATTTAATTGCATTCCAATCCGTTGTAAAACCGGCGTTATCGAACCCATTTTATGGGCCGACCGCGGAAGGCTAGGCTTATGAAACCTGTCCTCCCGACGTAATTCCCCTACAGACCGTCCACTTAAGTCCTTTCGGTGCTAACGCTTCATAGGCTAGCAGGAATACGCCACAACGGGGCACTAACTATCTGGAGGGAGCAATGCGACCCCTTCTCCGGAGGAGTAATTTAATTTACATGTAACTGTTAAAGGAGAGGTTAGGTAGAAGTTCTTCATCCACCTCTGTTATGGCTGCCTTTCAGGGCGCATCTCTGCTGGGCTCTGTTCCGGACTCCTGTCCGTGATGTTGGGACGAACAGACTTCCTTCTTCTTCATCTTCTTCTTCCGATGACCTCTTCATTCTTCTTTGGCCTGCACTTTCCGATAATTGGCAGTAACCGAAGTTACATACCGTTAACCTTAATATTCCCGTGGCCCCGAAGGGCTGAACGGGGGAAAGTGCAGGTTTCTTCTTTCTTCTATGCTGTCAGTGACTGCTGGGCTCGTTCCCTCGTTCTTCTTTCTTGAAAGGAAAGGGAATAGGGAACTTACAATTTGGTGGTACCTATTCGCTATCGCGGTTTTGGGGCGGCGATTGCCTTTTCAGAAGCAAACAGTAGTTCTTTACTCTACATAATATTAATCTCCAGACACACGTGTGTCCGGGAAGGGGTTGGGGGGACCGCGTGGCCGCAGTGAAGAAACCATTTGTTTATTGTGGTGGCTGTGTCTGTAAGTTGCCTCAATATATGCTCTTAAAGTTGTGAAATGTTTTTTGAATCACCCGGTATAAGCATAAATATATCCAATTAACTTAGTTATTAAATGGTCATTAATATCTCAAGTAAACTGACAGGATTTTTTATTGCATGATCTCACTTAACAAAGTGACTATTTTGAATAGTTGATTACGTTACGTTCATAAATTTGATAGTTTGATTTTTCCTACATTATTCGCAAAATAAAAAGAATTTAATTTTTGTTTTTGATATCATCGATTAATTAGAAAATTTTTCTATTTTTATAGGTTTTTTTTCATTTGGTGTAATATAAAGGAAAAAAAGGATGACCCTCCCGAAAAAAAAAACTCTTGTCGGATACAAAAAAAAAAATTTATTTTTTTTAACTATGCATAGGTTAGTTTCATGTAAATATAAAATCATGGTGAACGCGTCTTCCCAAATCAGCTGATTTTGAAATCGAGAGTTCCAGCGTTCAAGTCCTAGTAAAGTCAGTTATTTTTATACGGGTTGAATACTAGATCGTGGATACCGATGTTCTTTGGTGGTTGGGTTTCAATTAACCGCACATCTCAGGAATGGTCGAACCGATACTGTACAAGACTACACCACTTCATTTACACTCATATATATCATCCTCTGAAATAATACCTGAACGGTAATTCCCGGAGACTAAATAGGAAAAGTAAGTAAATAAGTAAGAACATCTTTGATGTTTTCAAATCTTTTTTACTTCTTTGTACGTTAGTATTGTAATCGTAAAAATTTCGATTTTTAGATTTAAACGGAAATATCCATTTTGACTAGTTCGGCGTGACATCTGTACGTACGTATCTCACACAACTCAAAAACGATTAGCCGTAAGATGTTGAAATTTTGGATTTATAACATCTACCCTCCCCTTTTGATTGCAATCGACTGGACCAAAAGTGTCGAAAAAAGCCCAAAATGTTGGAATTTTTCTTAACTGCAGTAATAAACCTTCATCGAGAGCTTTTCAACGTTATATCGTAAATGGTACTTATTTTCATTGATTCCAGAGTTATAGCCATATAAAGTTTTAATTATGTATTGGGAACTTACTAGGGGAAGGAACATCTGTTCGAATCCGACTACTTTTTTTTTTTAACTTAAATATATATTGATTTATTAATAGTTATTAATCTCTGATTGTAAAAACATTTTTACAATATATAATAATTAAATAATAAAAAAAAAAATAAGAAAAAAATATCAGAAGTTATTAATGAAATAAAATTTTATGTACTATTCATTTAAAAAAAAAAAGTGTATATGTAATTTAATAGGAGTACAAGGAAGCCATGTGGTATCCAGATCAGATTTTTTTTTAATATCGTTTAACAAGAAATTTGTGCCATCTGCGGAATCATGAACTCTCTATTTTTCTGTTTTTAGCCTCTCTCTTTTTCCTGTTTAACCTCCGGTAACTACCGTTTAGATATACTTCAGAAGATGAATGAGGATGATATGTATGAGTGTAAATGAAGTGTAATCTTGTACAGTCTCAGTTCGACCATTCCTAAGATGTGTGGTTAATTGAAACCCAACCACCAAAGAACACCGATATCCTCGATCTAGTATTCAAATGCGTGTAAAAATATCTGGCTTTACTAGGACTTGAACGCTGTAACTCTCGCCTTCCAAATCAGCTGATCTGGGAAGACGCGTTCACCACTAGACCAACCCGGTGGGTTTCCATAAATACAACTTCTTTCTTTCTTTTTTTTTCCTGTTTAGCCTCCGGTAACTACTGTTTAGATAATTCTTCAGAGGATGAAATGTATGAGTGTAAATGAAGTGTAATCTTGTACAGTCTCAGTTCGACCATTCCTAAGATGTGTGGTTAATTGAAACCCAACCACCAAAGAACACAGGTATCCACAATCTAGTATTAAAATCCGTGTAAAAATGATTGACTTTACTAGGACTTGAACGCTGCAACTCTTGACTTTCAAATCAGCTGATTTGAGAAGACGCGTTCACCACTAGACCAACCCGGTGGGTTTCTGTTTAGCCTCAGGAACCACGGTAAGGTTCAGAGGATGAATGAGATATGTATGAATGAAAATCAAGTGTTTTATTCTTGTACAGTCTCATTCCTGAGATATGTAGTTAATTGAAACACCCAACCACCACCAAAGAACACACACTGGTATCCACAAATCTAGTACTCGAATCCATATAAGATAAACTGCCCCTACTAGGATTTGAGCCATAAAATTCTCAACTTCGAAATCAGCTGATGAGTTCACTGCTCGACCAACATGCATTCAGAAGCTGAAAGAAAAGCTAATCTTTTCTATAACTGACCGGCCCATACGCAATCATATTTATTAAATCAAATGATGACAAAATTATAACAGCTACGTTTTAACCTAAAAATACAATTAATGATAATCTAGTCACTGGATCGGTGGTGGCTCACGCATAGGCACTGTGGAACTGCAGCACTCCCTATTTCCACTTGACTTTAAATTTATTCTATTTTTGTTTATGTGGAACAAGTCATACGTTGATTTTCATTAAAATATTTTTTTAAGTGGTTGTTCTTTTTTGCCAATACAGAGCATTAGCGGTAGTAAGTTATACTTTTTTTCTTATTTTTTAAAATAATTGTATGTAAAAACTTGATGTAGATACAAATCAAATTTAAAACCAGCATATACTCATACATAAGCATCTCATGCCAGGTTTATAAAGAAATATCAGCAATGAAATTGTTTCCTTCTTCCCTTAGCCGTCTGTATGTACTATTCACAAATCAACATGCCAAGCCCACAAAAAATTCATCAAAACGATATTTATCACAAAAATAAAAAAACTATATCAAACCAGATAACAGAAACATTACATATATCATCACTTTCAGAGAATGCAACTCTTAAACAGAACCTCTTATACTGTATTTTTTTTATATGATTAACACTTCTCATGTGCCAACTTTCTACGTTCCTTAGAAATTCCATTATCTTCCGGATGACAATACTTCGATGGCATATAATCGGTTTGAAACATCCAGATGTCTGTGTCAAGGGAAGAATACCGGGTAACCAAGGGTGTCAAAAAGAGTGCGTGAAGAAAATGTTCAATGAATCAGTACAGTCTTTCCTTCGTATTTCTAAAAATCTGTTAAGAAGACCAGCTGCAAACTAGCAATCCTATGATGACAGTATGAAATTATTAACGAAAAATTTGTGTACATAGCTATTGGCTGTACATATTTTTAAAATGTTTACACAGCTGTTACAGGTTTTGATGTCTACTGACTATGCCGTGTGTGCTGACGTCACGATTAAAATTTTGCACCGTGAAGGTGACGAAAACTTTCTTGATCGTATAGTAAATTAACGTTTCATTTTAGTGGAAAAGTTGTAATGCGTTTGCTGACTTCACGATTAAAATTTTGCACCGTGAAGGTGACGAAAACTTTCTTGATCGTATAGTAAATTAACGTTTCATTTTAGTGGAAAAGTTGTAATGCCTTATCCGGGAGCTGAAAATCCCCATGAATTCTTGCAATGCAAAAGGGACTCCCCAAAATTTAATGTCTCTTTTTACAACATCCTGACAGCAAGTTTATGGACTATTCTTTTTTACTGAAACAAACATTGTTGCTTATTTGGGATATGCTATATAAATAGCTCTTTCATAAACTGCAAGATGGTCCAGACAATTTTATTTGACAACAAATGGTGTACCTTCTGAGCATAACTGGATTATAAATATAGTGAATAAATATTTTAACATCTAAATGGTATCAATTTCCTCTGTTGAGTGGAAAGGATTTGTATAATGCATTATTTCCTATAAAAAAGGGTATATATTAATTTATTGCTTAACATTGTCACCATATTTCTTATAATATAAGGTTGCTTTCTTTGATAGTAATGATACTCATTATACTGTCAGTTCCTTTGGTGAACTGCATGATGTTGTCACATACAGAGCAAAATATTATTTATATTTCAATATACTTGGCGCAAGCTGATGCAGAACTGTTAATTGAACACTGTGAATAGGTAACGGGGAAACTACTTCACTCCATTTTTTTTCCTATAACAGTTACAGGATCTTGTTATTCTAGAGAATACCTATGGCATTTTTGATAGTGAATATCCTCATTAATGAAATTTTTTTTTAATTGCAATTTTTATGTTTTTTTTTTATATATATTTTTCCTAACCAATAGTATAAAAAATTGTTTTTTCTATATTCATTTTCCCGTATTTTTCTATTTTGGAGTTAAGTGGAGTGGTTTAGTCGTTTTGTTACGGCACAATGCTCTCTGTGATACCAATTTACTAGAGTGAATAAAGAACAGAAATTTATAGTATTGAAAAAATGTTGTAACAGGATTCAAACCACGAGTACCATCCAGATAAAAGAAAGAAAACACACTGCTTTGATCATGAAAATTAATATACATATGTAATGATAACATTATGATTAGAACAACATCTCAACCCAAAAAATTTATGATAACTGGAGAATTTGTTTCTGATTTCAATATAAATATATTCACACAACAATTAAAAAAAACTATTGCATTAAAAAGGCAGAAATAATATGAAATTACATTCCGTCTTAAGTTCTTAAGAAGAGAGTAGTTTAAATTGTCTAATTATTTCAGATATACAGGTTACATAAAAAATAACAATTACTTCACTTACATTATCAGAGACTTGTTAAATTGTAGCAAAGACTGCCGATTATATAACAATTAAATAGTTTCTTCAGATCTTCGTCTGACTAATTATTAGGATTAAACCTAATCACACGTTATAATACACCAGCTCGATTTCTCTATTCATAGCACAAAATCAACTACAGTTCCTGAAACAAAAAAAAAAAAAATTAATAGCTAAACAACAATCAACTAGTTTAATTATAAACATTATTTTTTCAAAATTTTTACATTCTTTCTGTAAGGAAACAAAGTATAGTAATTGTATGTAAAATATCTTGGCTGAATTTTTTTTTTTGCGAGGTAATTTTCAAATCCACTATTGTTAATATATTTTACAAAAATGTGTGTATTATAAGTTAAAAATCTTATTTACATGATATTTAAATACTTAGTTAAGATTATTAGGGCCTTCGATTTCTCTTATAGACACTCTTCTCGTTCGGTTTTTCTCAAATGCCCAGATAGGAAATACTGGACACTAATCATCAGATGTAACCAGGGCAATAAATCAACAACTCCCATGGTAGCTCCTTAAGGATAACAGGATAACAATGATGATTTATGAAGTGAGAAAATAAAAGCGGGATACTCATAGATCCGAATAGTTCATACTCATGTTCAGGATCACAAGTATCTGACAATATCTATGTTCCAGACGGTTCCTGCTAAACTTTATAACAGGAAAAATTAATTTCTCATTTTTTTTTAGTGATGTTCTTGAGTTGTTAAAACAATTTCCACATTTTAGATCAAAACACTTATTGCTGTATTAAAATAATACAACAAACACATCAGATTTATAAAGCTAAAAATATGATTTAAATTTAATTTTACAAAAAAAAAAATTATAAAAACTAATCTAAATGTCATAAGTTTTTACTGAAAACTTTTTGAAAATCCCTACGAAATGTTTCAATAATATAACTTGTTCTTTTGCACAGAAATGCGAAAAAGTTATATTATAGTTATATTAAAAGTTATAGTTATATTTTAAGAATTCAAATTCCATTCAGGTTTAATATTGTTTATATGATACATAATTAATTTCTTAACGTTGAGTGAATAAATAAATATAGCATTATTTTAATCATTTTAGTTGAAAATGTGACTTTTAATGTTTTTGGTTCACAGATTTGGTGGTAAAACCGGCTAATATCAGAATATGGATACACGACAGGGATCTTGGTCGTTTACAACAGGTATTATGGGAAGGTCAAGGAGACAGATTACGTTTAGAAACAAGCCATCATCCACTAATAAGAAGATTTCTTAGTGCCGTACCTTACATAATGGTAAATATTCCCACATTTTTATGTTGTTACGTACACAGGACATTTAATACAGGAGCCAATAATTTCTAACGACATTTACTTTTTACTGGTTCAATATTTTTAAAGCAATATTATTTGCTTTATAATTATTTGCTCAATAATGTTTAAAGTAATATTAAATTAGATTTATTGTATAACAAAATGTGCACAAATTGGTCTAAAAATTTCATATGAAAAAACCAAAATTATGGTGAGATACCCACTATGCATAAGCAAAGTAAAAATAAACAATAATGACATAGAACTAGTAGAAAACTAAATATTTGGGGAAAACATCACACACAACCTCCAAGAAAATCCAAACTGGAATGAAAGAATAAATAAACTCATCAAAGCCGCAATAAAAACACAAAACATCTATAACAAAAAATGCATGTCCATAAACACAAAAATAAGACATTATAACTCAAGTTATCCAACCAGAAATACTTTACGGATGTGAAACCATATTTGGACTGTACTAGACAAGGTTTACAGACAAACTGGAAAAGATTGAGACAGATTCTACGACGATACATCGGGAAAAACATTAAAAAAGACAGGATTTGGAGAATTATTCCAAATGAAGAGATTTACAAAACGATCATCCCAATAACTAATAAATTTAGAAAGAAGAGAATTTCCTTTCTAGGACATTTTTCAGGATGGAAGAGACCAGACTTATCAGATGGATAATCGTACTTTTCTGGAACAAGAAAAGCAGACCAAACTGGTTATAAAGTAATGGAGAAATTAGACATAACCCATGAAAACCTAAAAACGAAAACCGGAAACTATGAGAAATTAAAAAATAAAGAAACAAGATTTCTATCAAAACCCAAGAAAACAATAAGCCGGGTGTACTCTGAACAAGAAAGGGCAAGAAGATCTAAAACCCATAGAAATTACTGGCAAAAAAGAAAAGCTGAAAAACAACAAATCAGCAAGAAAAGAAAGAACTTGCAAAAAAAAAATGAACTAAAGTTATCCATTATGATCTTAAAAGTAAAAAAAAAGAAAAAAAATGTGCAAAAGAGAAGTCCAGGATTACTGCATAAACAATATTTCAACATTCCTTGTTGATTGGCAAATATTGAACAGTATTCTCTCCGTCGAATGTGAGTAATCATGTCTCAAACATTACTGCTAATGCATAGTGATTCTTTCACCCTCAAGTGTTGAGATCTTGAATCTTTTCTTCATAGATTATATGTTTTCAATGTAGCCCCAGATTGAGACTTTAATGTAGCAGCACCAATGAGGGAAATAGGATCACCTTACCTGATCCAATAATCTGGGAACTTATTGGATACACAAAAAATTATGTATTCTTATTTCGTGGTCAGAAAGAAGACTTGACCTAGACATTTTGGATCTTTTGTTCTGGAATTACATTAAACAACACTTGAGTTATAACACTTGGGAAAATCATTGCAACTTTAACATGTGATAAAAGATAAATTATGACCGTATTATTACTATAAAATCATTTAATGATATGCTAAATGATTTTAGAGTAATTAGAAAAACCAACTGTTAAAAGAAAACTTAGAGAATGGTAAGTAAAGTACATTGAACTGTAAGAATCTGACACAAACTTGTAACTACACGTTGTGCTTATGCACAAGTTGTGAAGTCGTAATTGAAAAAAATTTGTTTTATGACAATATATTATGTAATGCATGCTGCATAGGATATAATCAACAAGGTTTTATATATATATATACTGTTGAAGTCCATACAATAATTTGTTTTAGTAATAAGTTATTTGTTTTACAAATATTACATAACCAGTTCCTATGTACAGGTTAACTTGTTTACCTCTATAGGACTTATAAATGTAAAAAACATACTGGTAAATAAATACCATAATAAATCATTATAATTTTGATGTACAGTAATGTGATTTACTGTACAAAAATTTACAAATAAACTTGATTTTTTCAGTACATTTTGATATTTTATTTAGTTAAATAATTATTATTTAGTCTTTATATCACAGAGCTGTTCCTTGATAACATCAGTTTGTTGAGTTGTTGAGTGGAAACTGTATATATATATAATATATATATATATATATATATATATATATATATATATATATATATATATATATATATATTAAAGCATTGTTTGTATCACCTATTCCAATTTTTCTTACGATTATGACATCTTTGGTACAAATGAGGAATTAGTAGAAAAATTTCATCTTTAAGAAATAACAATTAACCCTGTTAAGAAACCTAAATGCTAGAAAAATATGTTTTATACATTAAATAAGGTTCTAATAAATATTTTCTAATAAAGAACATAAAATTCATAACGATGACAGATTTGATCATTAAAAATACTATAAAATATAATAAAATTGGAAACCACTAAAGCTAAGAATTACAGTTCATATGAATGCATTAACAACAAATCATCTAGCAACGATAATCTTAAATTTAGTTTTTATTTTTGTATTATTACTTCGCTATCATTCATAATAACCCAATTCCTTTATTGCTTTCTTTTACAAAATAACCAGAAAAGAGTATTATGTTCAGAAATATTGCATTGATTGAAATTTTAATTTAATCAGATTTTCCAGACCTCAGTATCACAAAAACCTATCACATAAATACCCATAAGAAAATATCAAAAAACCAACAGCGAAATCAAATCTATTAATCTCTATAATCAGCGAGTTTAAAACATAAAATATAACTTTAAAATATATTATTCACAGACTACTCAACCAATTCATGTTATTTGAAGAACACACAGAAGAATTCAGCACTATAAAATATCTAGTAAACACAAATATATAAAAAAAACACTCCTTGTAATATTCCTACATAAAATTTAAAAAAAATAAATAAAAGAAAAAGTATATAATATTAATATAGATAAACAACGGGCTCAGGAAAAAAGGGTTAACAGATAAAAATAAAAAATTGATTAAAATGTAACACTCAGAATAACAAACAAAACAAATCGCACACTAAATACAAATAACAAAATAAACATGCCTCTGGAATTTATTACTGCTCCAAACGCTCAATATTCTATATTTGTTGCTCACTTTAAAGCAACAAAGAGTCAACATCTGCCAACCATTTTGTTCAAATCTACCAATATTAACAACAAAACTTGATGTTTTTACAAATACACAAAACAAACCACGATTTGAAAATTATGAAATACACAAAAAGATAGATTAAATGAATGGATATAATGAAAACAAGCACAGTTATCAATTAAATTCTAATATGCATCACCAGTAGTAAACATCAGCTGACATCAATGTTATATAACAGTATTACTTAAAAGTTTAGAAAGCTCTGTTGATATGATAAAATTGCTGAAATCAGCAATTAGTTAATATATAGATTCCTTTTCTTGATACATTCCTTCAATGTACTATTAAAACAATTCCGGACACTATTTCACACCTCACATAGAACTAACACGCATCTACATGCTTACATTTTACAAAACAAAACATTTATAAATAAATTTGTTGTTGTAAAGGTTGATATTTTTAATTAATATCATTGTTGATGTCGCAGATAAGAACATTGTAAAAAATTTGTAGCATTACTTTTTATCTGGAAAGTTCTGGGTTCAAATCCCAAACAGCTAGGAATTTTTCATCTGTGAAAAATATATCACATTAAATTCCTATCAAGTCCTGAGCTTATTGGATGAATTAATTTAATTTTTAAAAAAATTACAAAGAATTAAAATTTTTTTCCGATTATTTCTGTATTAAAACATTTACCACTGCACATTGGTAAACTTTTGTGCTCTAAATATGTAGAAATTAAATAACGAAACTATTTATAATACTAAGACAATGTAAATTTATTTATTATATACTTTTTTTCAATAATAGGGAACAATAAAGGAACTACATCAAGCAGCAGTAAACAATGATTTAATTATGTTAAAAAAGCATAGCCAAGATCCAATACCACGTGACATACTTAGAAGTAAAGACAGTAATGGACTTACACCTTTACATAAGGTAGTATTTATTTAATCTATACTTTTAATATGCATGTTATTATTTATATAAATTTAAGTAACTATGAAAACCCAAGAATATTTTATGTTTCTTGACAATATTTTTTAAACTGGTTGACAGTTTTCAACAATATTTCATGATTATTTTAAAATAAATGCATAATTTATAAATTATTCAAATCTAAAATGAAAAGTAATATCAAATCAACATGTTGACCTCAGATTCAGAACGTGCAGGCTTAGAAATAATAATTTAAAAAACTCTTACTTTCATAATTTAGCATTTCAATTAATCCAATTTTATAATTAATTTTGTAGGAGGAGCCTCACCCCTCCTACAAAAAAAAAACACTGCAGCTGTGCAAATTAAAGAACAAAAATATTTAATTTAGAAAATTACAAACACATAAATATACATAATATTTTCAAAGCAGTTAACATGTAAAAAAAAAACAGGATATACAGTTTTTTCTCATTTACTAAATTGACAGGTAGAAATGAAAGAAAAAACAAATCAAGAATAATGAAAAATATTGCATATACTAAAATAAATCAAGACGGAAGTGTAAAATGCTCCCTCTTTATTCAAATGAAAAAAAAAGCTGACAACACAATTGTAGGACTTCCCCACCATGACTTACAACAATTTAGTACATCAGTGCTACACTAGTGCTCCTTATGATCAGGGGGTGCAGTATTATACCCATTTAGCCACTAGTTTAGAGCATTTTTTGGAGTGGGGGACAATTTTACAAATATTATTTTTTAATTAACAAATGTGCCTAAAAAAAATAAGAACTTAATTAGTCAAAATCATGAGATAATGAGGGTGACCTTACTCTACAGCTTCACCTCCTTAAACTTTTTAAGTTGAAAGTTTAATGGCACCAATGCTCCATATAAAGAAGTAATCTAAACGTTTGGTCAAAATTGTAGTTCTGGAGATATAAGGTGATTTATAGTGTGAAACTGAACACACAAATAACTGGAAAATTTCCACCCAATTTTTTGCGTTCCTTAGGTGTTAAAATGTCGATCTGGTGAAAACCGCATATGCTGAAATTGAAACAATTTTAATACTTTCCCTTCTACAGCTACAGCTCTGCTATAACGCTATCTAAATGGGAAAGTAAAAACAAATTGCATCTTATCCAAAAGAATTGTGGTTGATAAATGCATCCATTGGCAAACTGGTTAACTGAATCATTTGATAAGGGATGGTTGCTTTTTATCAATTTGATGGCTATCCAGCATACAAAATTCTTTACTCTTTGCCTCCTAACATCCACATAACTCATCACATTCAATCTTGAATAAACATCCAACTATAACTCCTCATAAACAACACTTTTCAATATAAAACAATATTTAGTTTTCAATCAATCAATGTCTGTGTTTCATCCCACTCTAGAGTTACAAAAGTATAGTTATCTCAGTACAGCTAAAACATCCCTTACAATGTGCATGAAAACTATGCTTACAAAATTTAGATGTTGTACCATGGTCCACACATTACTATCTCTTTATTTATTATAATACTGACAAAGAGCTGTTTTGGCTGGCCAGAAAGCTTTTGATCCAGTCACAAGATAATTGCATCAAAACATAAACATTTGTTCCCGTAAATAAATAAGTCCTGTCAAGACAATCCATATTTGTGAATTAAATTTAATTTTAGTTAACAAATAATTGATCCTATTATGAGCTCTCTCTTTTTCTGTTTAGCCTCTGGAACCATCGTAATTGATGTATAGTCTTTCACAGTCTCAGGTCGACCAAAATTGAAATAGCGTCCAAACAGAACCCTAACCATCTGGGTCAACAAACTCCTATGCCTATATGCCATCTACAATTCGTCCAAGGAGCAAATATTTAATAAAACTCTCTATAATCACCCATTTGACCCAGTTTTTCCAATTTACAAGCTCAAAGATGAGCCAATTTTTTCAAGCTGTCTCGAATTCTCTGTCTGTCCTCATTCCTCCCACAAGCATACAGAATGTGTAACGCATCATCTAATAACACCACATGGCGTACACAAACTCGAATCAATCAGGACAAACTATGCCAATTTGTCTCAAAGCACATGACCCAAAAGAAATTGTGTGATATACTTATTTGGAGACAGACCAAGAGGCACCCAACAAACGCACATAAAAAAAAAGACAATGTGTATAACGCCCATCAGCCATTTATCCTAGCTTGCCACTATTGGAGTCTTTCTTTCTTTTTCTGTTTAATCTCTGGAAATTACCATTCAGAGGAAATGAGGATGATATGTATGGGTGTAAATGAAGTGTAGTCTTGTACAATTTCAGTTCGACCATTCCTGAATGTGTGGTTAATTGAAACCAACCACCAAAAAACGCTGGTAATTGCGATCTAGTATTCAAACCCATATAAAAGTAACTGCCTTCACTAGGATTAGAACCGTCAACTTCGAAATCAGGTGATTTGCGATGATGAGTTAACCACTAGACCAGCTCAGTAGGCTATCCTATGATGAGCTGGTGATTTATTACTTCACCTTGTCTTGTCTTTTCTTTGATGTGAAAAACTACCAATTTTTTAAATAGTTTTAAAATACCACTTGATTGATTAAACTAAAAGTTTCCACTGAGTATCTTAAAATACCACATTTATCTATTACCCTCAAAAAATAAAATATCATTGGAATTCTTTTAAAAAGAACTTTTTTCTTTCAATTCATGGACTCAAATACTATTAAAATCAAACATTTGTAAGATGATAATACTTACAACAATAATAATAATTTAAAAAATAAATTAAAGGTTCAGTTCGCAGCAACCCACCAGAGAAATACAAAAATTGAAAAAGAATGATTACATAATATGGTGAAACGTCCAAATATAAATATAATAAATTTTAAAGTAAATCAAGACGCTCATCATGCAAGCAATTTTATCAAAAAATATATACTATGACCCTTTCAACAAATTATTCAAAATTAATTAGAAATAAAAAAAAAGAAATATGATTAATTGAAATTAAGGTTTCACAATATTTCACATTAATTTTTAAAAAGATTTTTATAAACAGTAATATACTCTTACAAATATTTTCCAATGACATATTTGATAAAAATATTTGGGGCAATAAATAAATTAATAAGAAAAACATCTGAAAATTTACTTTGATGGGTGTGTGTGTGTGTGTGTGTGTATGTACAAAAAAACATATACACAAGCACAAACAATGTAAAAATATGAAAATTACTAAAAGGATTGAAAGTTCATCAATACACTGGTTCAATCAATCACTTTAAAATAACTATTGTATGTATAAACCCGTTCCAAAGAGATCAAACTATGTTAGTACAAACAATATGCTGTTTATATTGTTTACAAAGAGGACACAATATGCATATTTTAGTGTGCCTTACAAATAAAATAGTGGGCTGTAAGAAAGCTCTTAGCAAAACAGGTCAGTTGTAAGGGATACTATGTAGTGAAAGGATGTATATCCGAGGTAAAATTCTTCTATTTTAATACATTTTTTAAAGATAAATATAATTTATTTTATTTTTTAAACATTAAATTTTTTAATGTAACATAATATTAAACAGAAGTTCAAAATTTATACGATTTTGTTCAGGAACAATTAGCTCGTAGATTTAAAAACAAATTATTCACTCAGAATTATTTGAAATGTTACATCAATGCTTTTAATGCAGTAATTTCCTTCTTTTTTTTTTTTTTTACAAAATCTAGCCACTTTATCTAAATATAAATAAAAGTTTGTATGTGTGTATGTATGTTCATTCCACATCTCCTCCTACACCACAGGACTGATTTCAACCAAACTTCGGACACAATTATTACTTGACATTATTACTTAACGTGGACATTAGAAATCCGTATTGCAACTTTTGTTGGAGTAATAAAGGGTGAAAACCTTAAAACATGTAACGTTAAAATTCTGGAACATTTGATAAATATTTGTCTGGCACTTTTAAGATGTTCCTATCTTCTGTAGCATCTTTGTCGATTAAAATTAATTAATTTAAAATCAAATCAAAAACTAAATTGTACATATTTCTGAAGTTGCAAAAAAAATTGTATTGTCTAAATTGTACAAACGAATAGTTTCATTAGTTATTGAACTATATATTGTTTTACAGTTTAAAATACATATAATATGTATTTTAAATACATATTCTTTCTTTAAACTCCTCACATTTTCATTCAAAACATTCTATTGTAAGGTAATAAACAAGCTAAATCTGAAATATTAAATTCAAAAAGAAGAAATGCAAAGGAGATTTATGTTTGTTGTGGAAAGTTAATGACAATTTTTGTAAAAAAATAAATGGATTAGCCTGTATGATCCTGAGCAATGCCAAATATATAAGAAAGTCGTTTAATAAATCAACAATGAATCTTACAATCCATTAATTTAACAAGTCGAAAGGTATACTTATTGGACAGGATATGGGACTAAGAACGTTAAATATCTTGAAACTGTCCACCGATCTCCATGGTGAAATGGTAGTGTAATTGCCTTTCGCACGGAGGTCTCTGGTTTGAATCCTGGTCAGGCATAGCATTTTTCATACACTACATATTTCAACTTTCATATTCCCACGTACAAGCTTCTTTGGTGAATTAATATCAGTCAAAAAAATACAAACAAATTTTTATTATCATACAAATTGTTCAATAAAGTCGAATAAAATAATAGAAATATCATGATTAGCTATAAATGTATAACTTTCTCAAGTTTAGCTGTATAATCTATTCCATTAATGTTTGATTGAACTGTTCCAGCACAACGCTGGATTAATAAAGTCACACCTACTGCGGCAAACAGACTTCTGTATGTATTATTTACCTTCCAAAAAAACCAGGCATCAGCAGCAATACAAAAAATAAAAATAACAAATTAACAATTTTATTATTACAATTAAATATTAATTTGAGGTAGTAATTTAGGTGTAAAATTTAATAATATTGGAATAAGCTATGTTAAATCATTTTCAGATGAGCTTTTAAGGACACAGGAAAACTAATAAACCTGATAGTGTTTTCATCAGTTCCTAACGTAAGTGTAATGAACTTAACACGATGTACTTCTACGTAATTTATTCAATTTTGAAATTATTTTGGAAGGTCCCACTGAAAATTTTTACACAATCTTTAGTACAAAAATAAAACTAAAAATTACAGAGAAAAGGAATAGTTTTGAATATTTCATTTTTTCCAGCTAATCCACATTACCGAAATATTTTCATTTCTATTTTATCAAATCTATAAAAATTCTCAATAATTAATTTTTTCTAGTACATATTTTTTTAAATAAATAATTCAATGGAGAAAGGTAGTCTCTTGTTTATTTTTTTATTTTATTTAATTTAATAAAATAAAAGAAAAGAAAGTTGCTAAAATATATTGATAGGAAAATTTTTTTTTAATAAAACATATTCTATTTATACATAATACTCTTGACTCGTATTAGAATGCGGTATATATTTTTAAACCATTAAAATAATGAATTCCTAAATATAATATGATTTTTATTTTAAAAATTAATGCTGGTCTCCATGGTGCAAATGGTAGCAATCTTAGCATTTCATCCACAGTTCCCAGGTTCGAATAATAAGGAATAGCATTTTTCATACATTAAAAAAATTACATTTCATATTCCTACGCACAAGCTTTGAGTTTCTGTGGTGAATTTCATCAAGCAAAAAAAAAAAACTGGTTTTATACTATTCTCCATTCTTATCTGTTCTTTGCTAATCTTTTATCCTCAACAATTTTTTACACTGTACATCAATTTTTATTTTATGAATTTCAATCTTTCTTCTCTCATTGTACCTAAATTAACTAAACACACATGTTTTAATACACAGCTCCTCATCAATCTAATTTGTCTCAACATGATTTTCGCTTAATTTCTACTCACATTTCAAAAGTCTTTATTCTATTTGTATTTTGATCCAATTTCCATTTTCCATAACTATAAAGATGACATAATCCATAAAAATAAATTTCAAAATTTCTTTCTAATACTATTTTATATTTGAAGACTTTTTTTTGTACGAGAGCTCTCAAAGTTTTGCTAGCCTGCTTTTTATACCTATATTACATACTTTCTTACTATCTACATTACAAAATTCTCCCACTCTTATTCAACTGCTGGTTCTCCTCCTTTTGTCACATTTCTTTTTTTTTAATTTCTTTATTTTAAAACTAGAAATTTGCCATTAAATAATTTATATTTTATTTTGATATAATTTTTACCTACAAAAGGTGGATAATCTATGAATTTCCATAAAATCTTACATAAGCTTCTTTCTCCATTCTCTTGCATGTAACATGAAATAAAATTTTGTTCATCCCGCCCCACAAATGCTTTAGTACTAAAACTGTAGCTTCATATCTCAAAAAAGAGAAATTACTTTGTTCTTAGTCTCTATCTAAGACTGATAAAATATTTCTTTACATCCATGGTTCTATATACTACACAATGACTACTTATTAAGCATTTTGTTGCTTAATAAGTATTTCTTTCTTTATATAAAGAATACTTCCAGCTTACAAAACTACATGATATGTTTAAAAAAAATCAAATTACAGATCAGTATGATAAAAATACCTTTATACTTTTTAAACAGTAAGCATTACAATTTGCTCTTGAAATTTGGAAAAAATTTAAATATGCAGTCGCCACCAAGTAACAGTGAACTTGGAGTGGTGACAATTACTACCCAACATAAGTTAAATTATGTTTATGCTACTACAAAATGACTAATCATGGTGCGTCAATGTTTCAAAGTACAATAGTAATAGCAGTGACATGCGGGCTGATCATCCAAGCTTGCCATTTTCTGGAAGCTACTGTATATATAGTTTCTACTTTCTTTCTTTTAAATGTTTTTTTTTTTTTTTTTTCCAAACCACAAAAATGTAATCTCTACATTAAATAATTAATTAGTTCTTCCTGTTATAACATTTTGAATAGATGTAAAACAAAACAATGTAATCAGTTTAATCCTTTCTTTTCTCTTTTTTTAATAAATTTATTTTTATCCTTTACAACACCCATCCAGCTGAAAAGCATATGCATGAGTATATAAAACTTCATCAAGACTTTCTGAAGTCCAGAACCTTCGAGATGATAGGTGAAGACGCTCATTCATCACTACCACGTATTGTTAGTGTCACTTCTTTGTTCATCACAACTTAAATTTAAGTTTTTGGAGAAATTTCTCTGATTACATTATTAATTTTACATTTACGATTTTCCATAAATATTTTGTGTAAAAAGATGAAAAATCAACATTCAAATTCCCCATAGCTGGTTTAGTTTTCCTTTTTCACTTTCTTTCTTCCACTTTTTGTTTTATGGTTTAGATAATTTAAAGTCATATGGTTTTTAATGGTCAATCACTCCTAAATTAAGTTTTCATAGAGAATCTCTGCTTTCTTGAATTGTATGGTAAGATTAAATATGATGGCTTTCATTGATAAACAAGAGTTTTTTTTTTGTCTTCAGTCATTTGACTGGTTTGATGCAGCTCTCCAAGATTCCCTATCTAGTGCTAGTAGTTTCATTTCGGTATACCCCCTACATCCTACATCCCTAACAATTTGTTATATATATTCCAAACATGGCCTGCCTACACAATTTTTTCCTTCTACCTGTCCTTCAAATATTAAAGCGACTATTCCAGGATGCCTTAGTATGTGGCCTATAACTCTGTCTCTTCTTTTAACTATATTTTTCCAAATGCTTCTTTCTTCATCTATTTGCCGCAATACCTCTCTTTTGAAACAAGAGTATTTTCTTCTAATTATCTCTTCATTAAAAAATTTTCGGTGCGTTTTGATTTTATTAACTTTCTTTTCTTTTTCCTGTTTAGCCTACGGTAATTACGTTTCAGATAATACTTCAGAGGATGATATGTATGAGTGTAAATGAAGTGTAGTCTTGTACAGTCTCAGTTCGACCATTCCTGAGATATGTGGTTAATTGAAACCCAACCACCAAAGAACACCGGTATCCATGATCTAGTATTCAAATCCATGTTAAAATAACTGACTTTACTAGGAATTGAATGCTGGAACTCTCAACTTCCAAATTTGGTAAGACGCGTTTACCAATAGACCAACCCGGTGGTTTTGATTTTATTAACTTAAAATATTTTAAACCACAAAAGTGGTTAAATGTTAAATACTTAACATTAAAAAAAACTGTCCAGAGATAAACAATTAAATGCAATCTTGATGGCTCATGGTAAATTTTGATATATTTTAATAACTCCTTTTTACTCTCTTTTTTCTCACTTACTTTTATTTATTATTTTTTAGGTTTCTGAATCTTTTTTTCAATATTTGTTTTCACCTTCTTTCTCTTCTTTAGCATTCTTTCTCTTTTTTTCTTTAAATATATTTCTTCATCATGTAAAAATTGCTAGCCAACAAAAGATTATAAAAAATTTTCCATAATGAGATATTTGTTTATAAAAAATCATTCTTTAATGAAACACTATTGGCTTCAGTGATAAGTAAATGTCAACTATCATTAAACATAATTTTTTTTATAGTCTCACCTACATTGTCACTTTTTTAATTTCTCTATAATTGATATCATTAGGGATCCCTGACTTTTCAGGTTTTTTACAACTGGATTTTCCAGCAATGGGCACCATAGAGAGCCAGCATAAAAATATGAATATATAAACTATTTATATAACTAAAGAAATTCATAAAAAATATTTTTTGTTTACAGGCAGCTGGTTTAGGAAATGCAGAAATTGTTAAAGAAATATTATTAAGATGTCCAGAAGCATTAAATGTACAGGACAGAGAAGGTCGTACAGCACTACATTATGCTGCTGCATTGCGTGATGATGGGCAAATGTACCGAATATTAAAAGAAGCTGGAGCACTAGAAGATATTCTGGATAAGGTAAATACTGTAATAACAAATCCTATAGGATAAAAACAGCAATATTAAGATTGGTCCTAAGCAGACAAACTGATCTGTCTGTTACAATATATTCTTTTTTAACGCCAATGTCTTTTTGTTATCTTTGATCATCATCTTTCCTATTACAATTTCTATGATGTAACTCTGTTCTCTGTGCTGAGGATAGCAGTGCCTGAAAGCTAATGCACCCTTGTCCAAATCAGGGACTGCCGCTCTTGTATAGTAGCTACACAATTGTTGAAGTGCCTTCTGGAGAGTTGGACCTCCTACAAAAAATCATCAATGTGATAATTGATAATTTTCTATCTTCTTTTCTTTTACTGTAAAAGGATTATTCATTTATTCAAAGAAAAATAAACTGTTTCTCAATCCAATTACATATATTTACAGAACATTAAGCGCGTTTTTGACAATATATGGTCTATCAAAAACAATTTCATTGTAACAATGAATTTCCTAAAATTTTAATCTTCTTTTATCTATTATCTATATAAAAATCTAGTGGTTTCTAGGAGTTTGTAACTCACGCAAAAACTACTCAACCAATCGAGATTACTTTTTTACGAAATGTACACTGTTTCAAGATGGTAGCCGTTTCAATGTCTTGCACTAACAATCGGATTATGTTCCTATGTTTAGCCTCTGATTATGTTTAGCCTCCGGTAACTACCGTTTAGATAAATCTTCAGAGGATGAATAAGGATGATATTATGAGTGTAAATGAAGTGTAGTCTTGTACATTCTCAGTTCGACCACTCCTGAGATGTGTGGTTAATTGAAACCCAACCACCAAAGAACACCAGTATCCACGATCTAGTATTCAAATCTGTGTAAAAATAACTAACTGGCTTTACTAGGACTTGAACGCTGGAACTCTCGACTTCCAAATCAGCTGATTTGGGAAGACGCATTCACCACTAGACCAACCCGGTTGGTTGGATTATGTTCCTTGCCAATAATTATCTTTACTGTTGGTCAAATCGGATTCAGAAACCACTTGCAATATTTGAAATTAATTTTTCTATAAGAAAGGTTATGTTTTTTCATTATCTCTTTTGGTTATCAAGAAAATTAGCTTTAAAGGTGTGATGTTGTATGGCACAGGAGTTCAACAAAGACAACCATTGGCAATGTTACTGTGTGTGTGCAACGCGACTGGCTGCACTTGCCCCTTCTTGTGCTGTTTGTCAAGTAACACTAAGAAATGCACAAAATATTTTAACCAGCTACAACTACTTAAACCCTCATACTTCAGATCACTCAAAGTTTCAAGACCTGTGCTGACCAAACTGTTGCTCTGAAGAAATCTACATAGACACTGATGGTTTTTTTATAAATTGAACAGGCTTTAATTGTTATTTATCAATATTATTCTTATAAGCATGATGTTAATGAACCAGCTAGTAAGTTATAATTTGTTAACTGAGATGCAAATTCAATAATTAATAATGTATCTTTTCTGTAGGAAATAATAAAATATACCAATCTATAAAAATAAAACCCCAAGGTGATAGTATTTCTTTTACAATACCATTTACTTCTCTGTATAAATAAATAAAAAAAATTCACAGAACTATTAGATTAAAAAAAAACACACAACCTTAAACCTTAACATTCAAATGTAGTATACAGTTTTTGTTCAGATCTTGGTACTAAGATTTCTATGTGTTCTAAAAAAAACGTATTTTTCCTTTTTTCATATCTTATATAAACATACTAATAATATAAGAGACTTAATTTTGAGAATAGAATTTTTAAAATAAGACAATGGAGATAGATGATTACACCATCAGAATTGTCTTGTATACACAGCTAAAAAAAAAATAAGAATTTTAACATTTAAAAATAAATCAGTTAACATATTAGTCTAACACCTTATGAATAAAAAAGATTCACTCAGAATAGTTTACAGTCATATAGAATAGAAGGGTAGTAAAGATGAAGGGTTTCAGAAAAAGGACGTACATAAAACTACCTGTTCAAGCCTTCAGATCAATCTTAGAAGGGCAACTTGAAGATAAATAGAAACCTGATATTTGTAGGTCTGGAGAAGGCATTTTCCAAAATAGACAAGTGATTTTAAAATTTTAAAGGAGATTATACTGAAATGCTGAATAAAAAGATTTATACATGAAGATGAAAAAAAGCAAGCTCCAGTTAGGAATTTAGTGAAATAAGGAGTAGCCCAATTCTATTGCTTTTCAACTTTTTTAAAGAAGCAATCCAAGAATTAACACAATTTGAGAAAAATTTAATTAACCAAGAAAAAAAAAACAAATGATTCAATGATACTTTTGAAAGAAACCAAAAATGTATCAAGAAATTCTCAATGCAACAGATTTATTTGTAGGAGAATTTCAGTTTAACTTTTAAAGCAAAGATAGAAACCAGGATAATGAAAATTCATATTATATTACCAGTAATCATAAACTAGAAGTTGCAGAACTTTAATAATAAAATAGCAATCTATGAATAAAATAATGCAGATATAAAAAAAACAGACATGCACGAACAAGGAGAGCTTTCACACAATAAAACTCCTCTCTCCTCTCTTTTTAAGTTTCCTCTTGAATGCAATAGATGGGTAGATGAAATGAAGAGGATTAATTGGAGGAAAAAATTTCATTTTTTTTTTTTTTTTTTTTTATAAAAAAATCCTACCTTGATTTGTCATTTATTAAACCTTTGTTTTAGTTAATTTGACAATAAATAGAGTAATATATAAAAGAGCAACTGGGGTTGTAAGATTTAGTGATTATTTTTAGTTAAAATAGATGGATTACAGGACCCAAACCAGTAAAATGACTTGGCAAATAAAAACGATTTTAACGGAAAAAACAGCCTTATTAAAAGATTTAGGTAGTATTATCGACACATACAGGAGCAAGGCAAAGAAATAAAACTGTACCGTAAATTGTGACGTTATTATTCAGAGTTTATAGATATCCCAAACCCTTTCCGATTTTAAAATATGTCATCAAAATTGTCTGGAATTTAAAGATTACTAACCTACGATTATGTCCAAAACATTTTCACCAAATTCACTCTAAAGGATCGCTCATGGTATTGGTGGAATATTGTATTTCTTCAGTTAACTTACGTAAAGACTTCTTTTTTTGCGAACAGATAAAGAATTACGTCGATCAACACGTAAGCCTAAATCTACGATATACTCAAATTTTACAAGAACAGTACAATCGCAACATATTAATTGATATCCTTTCACTTATTTTTTTTTTGATTCTACAATTTTCGAATCAGTTTTTCTACGTTCAAACGTAAAGATACGTCTTTACTATCAACTCATTTAGAATCGATTTCCTAACTAGTGCTGGATGAGAAACGTGCTTACAAACTGTTATAACCTCACGTTTATTTCCTTTCAAATGAATAATGGTTTAATGTTACTCGTTAATTATGAACAAATTAATTAGCAATGAAGCTAATTGGTTTGAACTCGCGTTCAAACTTTTGACGCAGTCTCAAGTTTCAAAAATAAACTTCATAGCTTTTGTAGTATTGTCTCAAGTTTCGGTAATACACGTCATTACATGTCCTAAAATTTTCGTAACAATTTTTCTTGAGGCAAAACAAAAACAACTTTCCCATTTTAAGTCTTTGGCTCAACAACAAATGCGAACAGCCTAAATTAATTGGATATGCTACCGTATTAAATAATATGATAAAAATCCGGAGGAATGTTACGAGTAATATTAATTTTAGATGACAAAATACGTAATCTGAATAAATTACGAATACATTATTACATACAAAAATCTAATTGTTCGTTAGTAACCAAGCAACAAAAAAAAACTAGACGTAACCGTACCTTTAAAATAATTATCATACATCAGTCCTCTTAAACAGCTAGCTTGAATGTCACTCAATACACATATAAACGATGCTGTGAATAATTAATTCTTTAGTTATTAAAAATATAAAAAAAAAACAACCTTAAAACAAGAGAGTTCATCAGTTTTACCAACATCAACACATAGATTTAAATTTAATTTATGAAGAATTCTTTTTTTTGTAATTAATTTGTCATTTTCGTTTAACAAATTGGGCTTGTTAGTACGTAATCCTTCTTCTGTAGTTTATTCCCAGGATAACTTTATTTTTACAATACCTACTTGTTGAATAAAGATTGTTAAAAAATAATGTTAGGTAATGTTTCAAGTACTAGTTGTACACAATACCATTTTTTATGAGGTATTTGTCACGTATACAGTACTAGGTTTGTAAATAATGCTACCAAAGCGTACATATGTTCTCAAGTTTTTGGAATAGAATAAGGAATATTAATTATAGCAATTATAATTTTAATATATATTTTATCATAATTTATAAAAAAAGTTAGATATAAAATTAAATTTAATTATATGTTATTTTAGATAAATTTAAAATTATAATTTGAAATAAATGCACGGTATTTGTTTAGGAGAGGAAAAACTTGACGTTCCTGGAAGGGCGCAAAATCAGGCCTGCTTACAATTTTAACTTGTTGCAGATTTATTGAATATAAAATCGCCCTTTAATGCACCAGTATTATAGGAAGTTGTATTAGATTTTTAGTCCAGTTTGGGTTAAATCAAATCTTTATAAATTTAAGAAAATGACATTTTTGTTAAAAATAATAAAACTGATCTTTTTTCTAACATTGATTGCTATTAAACCAGACCTGAGAAAACGATAAATGTATGTACATTATTAATATATGCTGTACCAAGAAAGAAGATTGGATAAAAAATATAAAATTCTTTTTTTCTTAGCGATTTAATTTTTCTTTATATCACAAGTCTGCGATGGTTGTGTTTTTTAGTTTCTGATAATTAATTCTTATGTTTAGTAGCACTGAATCCGAAAATAACCTTCATTTTTTCAATCACTCAGGATTTTTCGCAAATTGAAAAAGTTGAAAAATTACGAAAATGTGACAATAAAATAAATATAGAACGTATTTTTTATAATAAATTAATATAATATATTATTTTTTTTTGGCTTATGCTATGGATTCTTATAGCTAAACAGTTGAGTGGTCTGAAGAGGTGGACAGGGAGAGAACATTAACTCCTTAATCTCTAATGAAAATTGCCACAAAATAAGCCTAATTTATAATATTGTGAATTTTTATAATAATTCATTTTTATGAAGTACGTCATGTCTTTGGAAACCATTCCCTTTCTGCAACCCACCCATAATAATGAAGTATAAAAAAATACAGTTTTATTCTGTGTCGAAGTTTCTTTGACCGTCTTATACCCTGCTTCTCGTGTTTTCCTTTTATGTTCCCTACAGGGTTCATCTCCGACAGGAGCTGATGTTCCCTACAGGGTGTAATATCCGGCAATAGTCTGTCATCATCATATTAGTCCATTTTCCTTGATACCTTCTTTACATTTTTTTCTTGTCCTGATGAAATCTCTTACCTATCTCTTCGCTAACAGCACCTAGATTTTGAGGAAAATAATCCACATGTGAATTTAGGAAGTGAACCTTCAAGCTCATGTAACAGCCTAAATTTTTGTACTTATGCAGCATGTTCTCAACAATTGATTTGAAGTTTTGATTCTTCTTACTGCCCAGAAACTTGGTTGCTACATCTTTAAAGGCTCCCCAGGCTTCTTTTTCTGCAACTTCTACTTGTTTCTAAAAATTACCATCTTTGAGTTTTCTAATGTCAGGACCAGTAGACACCCTCTTTTAGTTTGATGGTTGATAAGACTGGAAATTTGTCACAGATATATATAAAACATTTACCTTCTTTTGGTAAGGCTTTGACAAATTGCTTCATCAAGCCTAACTTGATATACAGAGGTGGAAGGAGAACTTTATTTGGATCTATGAGAGCTTTTTGGAGCACATTTTTGGTTTCAGGTTCTAATGAAACTCTTTTTGACCAATCTTTCCTTATCCAATGATTTTCTCTGTCTCTGCTATCCCATTCACACAAAAAACAAAGAGACTTTGTGTATCCTTGCTATCCTAGGAGGATCTATATTATTTTGAGTTCCCCACATGTAATCTATTTACGATTGTCATATTTAATTTTATCAAGAACAAATTCCAAATTATCATAATGCTGTTTTAAATGGATAGAATGTCCATCGGGTATTGATGGATACGTATTCCCATTGTGAAGAAGGACAACTTTGAGGCTTCTTTTAAGCAAATCTATGAACAGTCTCCAATTGGTTCTTTCATACAGAATGTTGGCAAGTCAAAAGTCCACATACAACAGTGCAGAAGATTAATTCTCCTTCTTCTGAAAAATATGGAAGAAAATCCTTCTCTCTGTACCTGAACCAGGAAAATGAGGTGCCGGCTGCTAGTAGGTTCTTTTTTTTAAGCCTTGAACCAGGACTTCTAAATTTTCTTTGGTCAGATTTAAGTTTAAAACCAAATAGTTTAGTTCAGACTGTGAATAAAGTTCTGGAGCATAGCTATCTCCAGGTTCGTACTCCTGGATGTTCTTCATTTAGATCATTTGTGGGACCGTCTATTTCAGGTAAATTCTCTGGTGGGAATCGGCACTAGTACTTCTGGACCATGAGGAACCCCAGTCGTAAAGCAGATGTCATATTTAGATAAGACGATTCTTTTTTTATTCTTCAAATTGAAACTATGAGCACCAGATGAACAAAAGTAACAATCATTGGTGTGATTTCGTGGCTTTCACCACACAATTGGAACTCCAAATCTGAATGCTTCTTGTTCATCCTTTGACCGCTAAGTCCTTCAACACATTTCAAGTGGGGCTTCAACAATTTGAAAATGAATCATTTAGTACTTAATATTAAATATCATTGATATAATAAGGAGACAAGTTTATAATTTTAATGTTTCATTAAAATCTGAGAGTAGGTTTAGTATCTTAGATATTTTTTACAAATTTTAATTTCTTTATTATCAAAAATGAAAAAAATAACAAATCAGTTCTAATATCAAAATAAGGATTAATATTGTTTTTATCTTTCTATTCAGATTATCAGACATCTTTTTTTTATACTACAGAGCGTTTCATAATGTTCTTCGTTGTTTCGAAAATTCATTAACAAAAAACTATTTCACTCATAAGAATAAAACAAGTACTGTACGAAAGAGTACTTCAAATAGTTTTTCCACATATACTAGACAGTTAGTAAACCATTTGCTCGCTATGCGTCAACAGTAGAGAAAATAGCTGCCACGGGAAACGAGAGGTCGTTTTGTGTGTTACAATTTCACTTGTCAAAGTCAGTAATTACTGTGCAACGTGCGTTTCGGTTGGAATTTCAAAAGGAGTCACCAAGTGACAATTCAATTCGTGCACGGTATAAACAATTCAGTGAAACCGGTTGTTTGTGCAAGCGAAAATCAACCGGTCGTCCATCAACCTCAGAAGTCAATGTCGAACGTGTGCGTGCAAGTTTCATTCGCACCCCGTCAAAATCGACTGCAGCTGCAGGCAGAGAATTAGGAATTCCGAAAACAACTGTGTGGAGAAATCTCCGTAAACATTTATTATGCAAACCGTACCGTCTTCAATTAATCCAGGGTCCTTCTGATGGAGATAAAACACGTAGCCTCGATTTTTGTTTACAATTACAGGAAATGATGTTGTTAGATGAAGGTTTTCTAAACAAGATAATTTTCAGCGATAAGCTACTTTCCATATTAGCGGCAAAGTAAACCGTCATAACTTGCCAGTTTGGAGAACTGAAATCCCACACGCTTGTGCGGAACACATTCGGGATTCTCCGAAAGTAAACTTTTTTTGTGCGATCTCTCGTGAGGCAGCTGTATGGGCCGTTCTTTTTTATGGAAACGACAGTAACCGGCATGATATACCTGGATATGTTACAATTATGGCTTATGCCTCGGCTACTCAATGACTTCATTTTCCAGCAAGATGGTTGTCCTACCCGTTTTCATAACGAGGTTCGACAGTACCTTAACACAACATTACCTCGGCGCTGGATAGGACGTGCGTCTGTAGAAGACCAACACATTATGCTGCGGCCATCAAGATCACCAGACCTCACGCCATGTGATTTTTTTCTCTGGGGTTACGTGAAAGATAAGGTGTTTATCCCACCGATGCCGCACGATATCGCTGAGCTAAAGGATCGCATAATCAACTCTATCGAAAATAACATGTTAGAACGAGTTTGGCAAGAGCTAGACTTTCGTGTTGATGTGTGCCGTGTCGCCAGAGGAGCACATATTGAACGTTTATAGATTTTAACAAAAACTGTTTGAATCCCTGCATCACCTCGTAAAACTTTCATTTAGGTAAGTGAAATACTTTTTTTGTACTGAATTTTTGTAATTCCTAAGAACATTATGAAACGCTCTGTATATGACTTTAGACTTGAATTTTACACATATTTTAACAAGGAAGATGAAATGGTAGATAAAAAAAATGCCAGGAATCAAATTTAATACCAAATAGTCTAGAAGCCAGCATGCAATTGGGTATCCTTACCTTATTGTATTAAGAGAGAAGAGAAAATGTTAGCAGGTGAAAAGAATATGCAGGTCTACATGTATATAAAGGAAAAACATTTTCTGGTGACTGCTAAAAAAGAAAAAAGTGCTTTCAGTGATTTCTGATACATTATAAAAAACTAAATTTAACTTAGCTCTGAATGATTTAAACAAAAGGAGAGCAATGAGAATTGATGAAATACCATCTGAATGCTTATGCTGTTTGTGATAAGTAGATTGAATATATATATATATATATATTAATTTAAATTTTAATAAATTTAAATTGATATATACTATTTGTGATAATACTTAAGCTGTGTTTAATACTTATGCTGTTTGTGATAAGTAGATTGAATATATATATATATATATATATATATATATATATATATAATTTAAATTTTAATAAATAAACCACGTAACAGAATATTCAGATGAGATATATCTTTAATTTTTCATGAAGGTGTACTTTTGTAGATCCCACGTCCACAGTCATGATTGAAATAATTCCATTATTGCATAATAAAAATACTAAAGTAATAAAACTTGTGTTTTCATTTACATGATTGCTGCTATGTATTGCAGTTTATATAAGACTGTCTCTGTCTCCCTCAAACATTGCCTGATAGTTTATCATGCAGGAATAAAAATAAAATTGCAATTTTATAAATCATCAGACAGTGTTTGAGGGAGATCGAGACAGTCTTATATAAACTGCAATTCATAGCAGCAATCATGTAAATTAATATACAATGTTCATTATTCTAGTATTTTTAATTTAAGATTTTTATTATGCAGTAGTGGGATTATTTTATTCATGACTGATCTGCAAAAGTACTTCCATGGTAAAATTAAGGTAAGATATATCTTATCTCAATATTCTGTACTAAGTGATTTATTTAATACAATTTAAATTTAATTTAACAGTACAGAGAAACAATATGAATCTTAAAAATATTAATTTCAGTAAAATAATACGTAGTTATATAAAATTAATGAGACTGGAAAACCATCTTTTTTGATTTAATTAAAACTTGCCATTTCTAGAAAAATTTCTTTAAGATAACTTCAAAACCCTAAAGAAGAAGTAAAAAACTAATGATTAATTTTATTTTTTCTTATAGAAAGGTAGACCAGCTGGTTTTTATCAAGTAAAACCAAAAGAATTACTTGATACAGATGACTGTAAATTACTGACACAGATTCCTGACGCTCCACGTACGGCAAGTATACATCCACCATCGTGGGATTGGCGTATATTACAAAGTGATTGTGATTCTGGTAGTAGCAGTTATTATTCAAGTGTTGTTAATAACAACAATAATAATAATAACAATCATCAAAATCAACCGAGTGTTAATGGTGATAGTGCATTTGAGGATATGGGTATTGAGGAACCACCTACAGAAACCACACAGGTAAAAATAAGTTATCAAAACTTTTAACTTAAGATCACAAGATTATCATTTTTAATTTTTCTTTTCTGCTTTAGAAAAATTTTAATTTTTCATAGCTTTAGAGCTATGCTGCTAGAAGGAAAGTATGGTAATCAGCTAAAAAATGAGGTATGACTTTTTTTGCATTTGTCAACATTTCACGACCCAGGGACCCCAAAAATAAAGTGAGGGGGTAATGTTTGAAGATACATATGTATATGTGTTGACGTGTTTGAAGCACCGATTTTGATGTAATTATGTACAAAGACTCGTGTATATGGAACAATTTGTTAATAAAGTTTAGGGGTCAATTTCTCCAGAGGGCGGGAAGGTGTTTTAAGGTCAGTTTTCTCTAAATTTTGGAAACATAACCCCACTTTATATTAAGCATTTGTCTATCCTTATCTTATCATTTTTTTAAAAAAAGTTTCTTCAAAATTCCTCCTTCCCCAAAAAAGCTCTTTTTATTTATTGCATATTTAAAAAAAAAATTTTTTTAATGTCTTCCTAGGCATTGTACTAAACAAGCAACCCCCAAAAAATACTTTGGTGCAATATTGGGGGTAAATTAGCCAATCAAAGTTTCAGAATATTGATTTTTTAAATGTTATAAAATGTTTTTTTTTGTTTATTATTTTTTTTTTGTCTTCAATCATTTGACTGGTTTGATGCAGCTCTCCAAGATTCCCTATCTAGTGCTAGTCGTTTCATTTCAGTATACCCTCTATATCCTACATCTCTAACAATTTGTTTTACATATTCCAAACGTGGCCTGCCTACACAATTTTTCCCTTCTACCTGTCCTTCCAATATTAAAGCGACTATTCCAGGATGCCTTAGTATGTGACCTATAAGTCTGTCTCTTCTTTTAACTATATTTTCCCAAATGCTTCTTTCTTCATCTATTTGCCACAATACCTCTTCATTTGTCACTTTATCCACCCATCTGATTTTTAACATTCTTCTATAGCACCGCATTTCAAAAGCTTCTAATCTTTTCTTCTCAGATACTCTGATCGTCCAAGTTTCACTTCCATATAAAGCGACACTCCAAACATACACTTTCAAAAATCTTTTCCTGACATTTAAATTAATTTTTGATGTAAACAAATTATATTTCTTACTGAAGGCTCGTTTAGCTTGTGCTATTCGACATTTTATATCGCTCCTGCTTCGTCCATCTTTAGTAATTCTACCTCCCAAATAACAAAATTCTTCTACCTCCATAATCTTTTCTCCTCCTATTTTCACATTCAGTGGTCCATCTTTGTTTATTTTATTTTGGTTTATTTGAATTTCTAATATTATTCAAATTCTAAATAATAAAATTTTATCATAATTCACCCCCACCGCCAAAAAATAAATCTTTGGTAACTTTTCATTGGTTGTATATTTTTTAGTGGATTTTTTTCTCAGTTTCTTACATTTAACATAGAAAAAATATGAAAATCAACAAATTTTCTTTGAAGATGATTTTGGTGGTGGGGAAGCAGAAAAAAATAAAAATACCCTTTTCTTAATTTTTACGTTTTTTTGGTTTATTTAAAAATATAATGATAATTTTACAATAAAATTTCATCATAAATTACCTCCACTCCTAAAAAGATGTCTTAAGTAACTTTTTTTCATGTATAATTATTTTTCCACTGTATAAGAATAAATAACCAATATCAGGAAAGTATTAGAACTTTGTTGTCAGCCTTTATATTGGGCTATTTTGCGTCAATTTTCTCAAAATTAAACTCTGAAGTTCCGATAATAAATTTTATGCATTTATTAGTCAATTAACAAAGTTTTTGTATTACAAACATAAAAAAACATGTTTTTAGACAACAAATTTTTTTTGTTTTACATAGAATATTATGAAAACTACTGGAGGTATAGTTCTAGAATGTGTTGTATTCAATTTTTTCAGATCAAAACCAATAAGAAACCATCAAGTTTACTCCTTAATTTGGGTTCCTAGAATTTCAATATAATTTTATCTCACTACCCGGGAATCAGGGTAAAATCTTTCACTAGCCATAACTCACGGAGTATTTCTGACCCATGTTTATATGAATTTTTTTCATTATTTTTGTTAGTAGAATAGCTCAGAAAACAATGGTTAACACTACATAATTCATTCTGTATATAATAAAACACATACACACACACACACACACACATACACACACACACACAACTAAGCAAAAAATGTTCAATTTTATTTTGAAAACAATCATTCCTTTCATTTTAAACAAAGAATATACTACCACCGATTTAATTTTTAAAATATTCCTTCACAACTAACTTTTCTACATGGTATTTAATATTTAAAAAAAGCAAAGGTGCATTTCATACTTGCCAAGGTTTGGATAACTATATTTATCTATGAGAAAAAATGTGTCCGGAAAGTCTTTTAGAAGTGTGAAAAATATTAACTTGAAGACATTCTAGGGTGTTAGTCAGTTTCTGTAACTGCAGCATATTTTTAAGGAATTTATTTCTTTTCCTATACATGATCCAACTGGTACAAAATTAAAGCCAATAGACTTTGAAGAACAACAAACGTTTGTCGTCTGTCTTCAGTAATTAACAAGAACTGAAAATGGATTTGTCCATAGATTAATATGTACAATGAAATTCATTTCCATGTAAATAGTTTAATCAGTTGGCAGAACTTTACAATTTGGGGTAGTAAAAATCTGATAGCTATATATAAAAATTATCTTCATCCCCTAAACTGGTGCAAAATCGTATTACAATGAATAATTTCGCTTCACAATTTAGAAGATTTTGAAAATTTAGTTGTAGGATAACATAAGAAAAATGTCAAGACATCGTTGAAAATTTTATATATTTAAAGATAAATCAAAACACGACACACAGTTTCAAGAGTAACAATAGATTTATTAGTCAAATATTCAGTAGCAGATAGATTTCCTGTGTATCATAAATTAAGCTATCATCACATTTACCAAATTTGAGAGCTTATGATATTTTTATTTGAGATTATCTTAAGGAAAGTATTCATATAAAAAAAAGCTTGAACACTGCTGGAACTGAAGGATTATATTGGACAAGAAATTAAAGTGTTGAAACTAGAAATTCTGCAAGGTATACTGGAAGACAACCTGGAAACGCTCAATTCTTTGAGCGTTTCTTTGTAAAAACTTGTGTTTCTTTGGAAACACAAGGTATTTCAGGTATATAATATTCTGTAATTAGTTCAAAATAACTAAAAAAAGAGTAAAAATAAATACAATTAAAGAAAAATCTGTTTATATTATTATGTTTTTACTTCATTAAGAAATTATTGAATTTTTTTAAATGGTCAATGAATGACTTTTGCACTATTCTTTAGTAAGAGTAATTTATTTATTATTTTCATTTTCACTGATATCAATCATCAGTTGCATAAAATTCCAAACATTTTCAAGAAAGAAGATTACGACATTACTTTAAAAAAAAAAAACATTGATAAATATAAGAATCCAAGAATACAAAGATTCACTTAGACAATCTGTGCAGTAAATATTTCATTAGAAAGATCAAACATATTATGAAAATTTTAAATGGAGCACATAAATATTAATAAAACTTATAATGTTCATTTGTTAATGAGATTTATAAACATATTAATTCTTATTAGTTATTTTAGGTTGCTCTCAGTTAAAAAATATAAATATACTTATAAGCGTGTATGGTAAATTTGTGAGCATGTGTATGTGCATGTGTGTATGTGAAGGTTTGTATCTATGTTTAATCATGCAATTTTGTTATATTTGTTAAGAGATTCATTGATAATGAACGGTTACGTAATACGATTATGAACGAGGAAGAAATTGATGAAGGTGTTGGTGCCGAAGCAGATGAACCAGTTAGGAGAACAGACGGTAATGAAAATAGACAAAATATTTTAGAGAGAGAAGCCGATAATCTTACAGAATCTGATAGAGAATATGAGGAAGTTGGTCCACAACCTCAGATCCATAATAATGAAGTCATAAATAATAACAGATTACAACAAACGATACAACCAGGTAAATAAATATGTTATATATGAAGTTAGATTTATTTAAACAGTTTCAGAAAAGAAATTTCAAGTTTGACAATATATATATATATATATAAACTTACTTAAAAAAAATTTGCTTCAACAACCTATACCCTAATAAAATTTATTACATTTAAATTTGATAAACTTTTACTCTCTCTTTTTTTTCTGTTTAGCCTCCGGTAACTACCGTTTAGATAATTCTTCAGAGGATGAATGAGGATGATATGTTATGAGTGTAAATGAAGTGTAGTCTTGTACATTCTCAGTTCGACCATTCCTGAGATGTGTGGTGATAAACTTTTACTAATGATTAATTTCACCCCTTCATAAAAATAAAAACAAAATAACTACTTTATTATTATAGCCAGCCTTCGTGGCGCAAGTGGTAGCATCTCTTGGCCTTCCATCCGGAGTTCCTGGGTTCAAATCCCGGTCAGACATGGCATTTTCTCACATGCTACAAATCATTCATCTCATCCTTTGAAGCATGCCTAACGGTGGACCTGGAGGTTTAAAAAAAACACTTTATTGTAAATAAGGTTGCTCAAAAAGTAACGCAACCTAATGGGAAAATGAGTAAATTACAATAATTGTTGAAAGTGTTCTCCATTATGCGATTAACATAATTGAATGTGTATGATGTTGCATGTTCTTAAACACATGTTGTAATGTTTGTTGAGGAATTGAAGTGACACATCATTCAATTTCTCTCTGCATTGGGAATCGTGTGAGGATGAGTTTTGTAAACACCATCCTTAAGGTATCTCCACAAAAAAAAGTCAGCAGAGGATAAATCAGAAGACTGAGGGGGCCATAACCCCTTCAAAATCAGAAAATTTAAAGAGGGAAATGGATATGATAGATTTAGATGTAGTAGGAATTGGCGAGGTTCGGTGGGAAAAGGAATACGATTTTTGGTCAGGTGATTTTAGAATAATTAACTCAGCTTCAAATAATGGACAGGTAGGAGTAGATTTCGTAATGAACAAGAAGATAGGGAAGAGAGTAGAGTATTTCAAAATACATAGCGATAGAATCATTGTAATAAGGATAAAATTAAAACCTAAACCGACAACGATTGTTAACGTCTATATGCCTACAAGCGCCCATGATGATGATGAGGTAGAGTGTGTATACGAAGAACTTGACGAAGCAATTAAACACATAAAAGGAAATGAAAATTTAATAATAGTTGGAGATTGGAATACAAGCATTAGAAAAAGCAAGGAAGGAAATATAGTGGGTGAATACGGGCTGGGCAAAAGGAATGAAAGAGGGGACCGACTTATAGAGTTTTGCACGAAGTATAATTTAGTAATTGTCAACACCCAATTTAAAAATCATAATAGAAGAATATACACTTGGAAAAAGCCAGGTGATACTGCAAGGTATCAGATAAATTATATCATGGTTAAGCAAAGATTTAGAAATCAAGTCGTTGACTACAAAACTAACCCTGGAGCAGACATTGATAGCAACCATAATTTGGTGATAATGAAATGTAGATTGGGGTTTAAAAACCTGAAGAAAAGGTGTCAGATGAATCGGTGGAATTTAGAGAAGCTTGAGGAAGAGGAGGTAAAGAAGATTTTTGAGGAGTACATCGCAAGAGGTCTGAGTAAAAAAGATAAGGTAGAAAATGTAGAAGAAGAATGGGAGAATGTTAAAAAGGAAATTCTTAAATCACCAGAAGCAAACTTATGCGGAATAAAGAGAACTGGTAGAAAACCTTGGGTTTCAGACGATATATTGCAGCTGATGGATGAACGTAGAAAATATAAGAATGCTAGTGATGAAGAGAGTAAAAGGAACTATCGGCAATTAAGAAATGCTATAAACAGGAAGTGCAAACTAGCGAAAGAAGAATGGATTAAAGAAAATTGTTCTGAAGCGGAAAGAGATATGAACATTGGTAAAATAGACGGAGCATACAGGAAAGTTAAGGAAAATTTTGGGGTACATAAATTAAAATCTAATAATGTGTTAAACAAAGATGGTACACAGATTTATAATACGAAAGGCAAAGTCAATAGGTGGGTGGAATATATTGAAGAATTATACGGAGGAAATGAATTAGAAAATAGTGTTATAGAGGAATAAGAGGAAGTCGGGTAGGATAAAAGAGGCGAAACAATACCGAGATCTGAATTTAAGAGATCATTAAAAGATTTGAATGGCAGAAAGGCTTCTGGAATAGACGGAATACCTGTAGAATTACTGCGCAATACAGGTGAGGAAGCGATTGATAGATTAAACACACTGATGTGTAATATTTATGAAAAATGGGAAGTTCCGTCAGACTTTAAAAAGTGTTATAGTCATGATACCAAAGAAAGCAGGAGCAGATAAATATGAAGAATACACAACAATTAGCTTAACTAGCTGTGTATCAAAAATATTAACTAGAATTCTATACAGAAGAATTGAGAGGAGAGTGGAGAAGTGTTAGGGGAACACCAATTTGGTTTCAGGAAAATTAAAGGACAAGGGAAGCAATTTTAGGGCTCAGATTAATAGTAGAAGGAAGATTAAAGAAAAACAAACCAACATACTTGGCGGCATTTATAGACCTAGAAAAGGCATTCGATAACGTAGATTGGAATAAAATGTTCAGCATTTAAAAAATATTAGGGTAAAAATACAGAGATAGAAGAACGATTGCTAACATTTACAGGAACCAAACAGCAACAGTAATAATTGAAGAACATAAGAAAGAAGCCGTAATATGAAAGGGAGTCCGACAAGGATGTTCCCTATCCCCGTTACTTTGTAATCTTTACATAGAACTAGCAGTTAATGATGTTAAAGAACAATTTAGATCCGATGTAACAGTACAAGGTGAAAAGATAAAGATGCTACGATTTGGGGATGATATACTAATTCTAGCTGAGAGTAAAAGGATTTAAAAGGAACAATGAATGGCATGGATGAAGTCCTACGCAAGAACTACCGCATGAAAATAAACAAGAACACAATGAAAGTAATGAAATGTAGTAGAAACAACGATGATGGACCACTGAATGTGAAAATAGGACGGAAAAGATTATGGAGGTAGAAGAATAAAAATGGACGAAAAAGGAGCGATATAAAATGCCGAATAGCACAGGCGAAACGAGCATTCAGTCAGAAATATAATTTATTTGCATAAAAAATTAATTTAAACTTCAGGAAAAGATTTTTGAAAGTATATGTTTGGAGCGTAGCTATATATGGAAGTGAAACTTGGACGATCGGAGTATATCTAAAAAGAAAAGATTAGGAGCTTTTGAAATGCGGTGTTACAGGAGAATGTAAAAAATCAGATGGATGGATAAAGTGACAAATAAAGAGATGTTGCGGCAAATAGATAAGGAAAGAAGCATTTGGTAAAATATAGCTAAACGAAAAGACTTATAGGCCACATAGTAAGGCATCCTGGAATAGTCGCTTTAATATTGGAAGGACAGGTAGAAGGAAAAAATTGTGTAGGCAGGCAACGTTTGGAATATTTAAAACAAGTTGTTAGGGATGTAGGATGTAGGGGGTATACCGAAATGAAACGACTAGCCTTAGATAGGAAATCTTAGAGAACTGCATCAAACCAGTCAAACGACTGAAGACAAAATAAAAATTTATTCAATTAATTTTATACAATTTTTTTTTTCGGAATTAAATTCCTTATAAATTTTATTTAAAAAGTTTCTGTGTTTATTACCCATTTAACAAAATTATCGTACGTCAAACATAAAAAAAAGGATTTTTTACCCCAATTTATTGGAGACTTCTCAAAAACTACTACAGATACGATTCTGAAACCTATTTTATTCCCAATTTTTCTGGTTAAAAACCATAAGAAATCACGGAGGAAAAACCATATACGGAGGAAATGAATTAGAAAATAGTGTTATAGAGGAATAAGAGGAAGTCGGGTAGGATAAAAGAGGCGAAACAATACCGAGATCTGAATTTAAGAGATCATTAAAAGATTTGAATGGCAGAAAGGCTTCTGGAATAGACGGAATACCTGTAGAATTACTGCGCAATACAGGTGAGGAAGCGATTGATAGATTAAACACACTGATGTGTAATATTTATGAAAAATGGGAAGTTCCGTCAGACTTTAAAAAGTGTTATAGTCATGATACCAAAGAAAGCAGGAGCAGATAAATATGAAGAATACACAACAATTAGCTTAACTAGCTGTGTATCAAAAATATTAACTAGAATTCTATACAGAAGAATTGAGAGGAGAGTGGAGAAGTGTTAGGGGAACACCAATTTGGTTTCAGGAAAATTAAAGGACAAGGGAAGCAATTTTAGGGCTCAGATTAATAGTAGAAGGAAGATTAAAGAAAAACAAACCAACATACTTGGCGGCATTTATAGACCTAGAAAAGGCATTCGATAACGTAGATTGGAATAAAATGTTCAGCATTTAAAAAATATTAGGGTAAAAATACAGAGATAGAAGAACGATTGCTAACATTTACAGGAACCAAACAGCAACAGTAATAATTGAAGAACATAAGAAAGAAGCCGTAATATGAAAGGGAGTCCGACAAGGATGTTCCCTATCCCCGTTACTTTGTAATCTTTACATAGAACTAGCAGTTAATGATGTTAAAGAACAATTTAGATCCGATGTAACAGTACAAGGTGAAAAGATAAAGATGCTACGATTTGGGGATGATATACTAATTCTAGCTGAGAGTAAAAGGATTTAAAAGGAACAATGAATGGCATGGATGAAGTCCTACGCAAGAACTACCGCATGAAAATAAACAAGAACACAATGAAAGTAATGAAATGTAGTAGAAACAACGATGATGGACCACTGAATGTGAAAATAGGACGGAAAAGATTATGGAGGTAGAA